>NC_056743.1:1241965094-1242037594 GCF_019279795.1 Protopterus annectens
GCACTGTGCAGGCTAAAGGCAGACTGGCTCAACACTGGCCTACATCTTGTATGGGGGAATGCACATGTATCAGCACATATAGCAGGCTCAACAGCCATGTCACAGCACAGAGTAAGGTACACCTGTATGACAGTGCATAACCACAACCAATGTGAACATAGCCACAGCCACATATGGTAAGCTAGCATAATATTACAGTATATGGGCTATCTGTTCTACACCATCCTCATATGTGCCACTCACAGAATGACCCTACATATACTGGGCTGTTACACAATTTGGTCTGATGGCTGTCTGTGGTATGGGACATGTGTGTGTATGGCCCTACAAACATGTATGGAAAAACTGTACCATATAGTGGGGCAGCATGTAACATCTGATAGAAGGGGAGCTAGAAGAATGACATCTGCCACAGTCTGTACACAGGCTAAAGTACATATTAACAATACACACACTGCTGACATTCACCATCACCACACAGTCCTCAGTACTGTACAAACATCCACAGAATGTCCAGCTTATGTCATGAAATATAACCCCTACTGTACATGACATGTGTAGCAATCTGATATATCACTGGCTTGTTATCAAATATGATGACACTATTTATGGTGCACAGCACATATGCACCACTTCATGCATATGTACAAAGGTTGACAGAGGTGTGGCTGACAGCACATACACAGGGCCAGTATAGACATGTTGCTGTGATAACCTCATGTATTTTCCATTGTAGCCGAGTTTGTTGCAACATATGTCCTATTAGGGATATGAAGTCAGTAACTGTCATGGCGTTCACCACCTACAGACTGCAATCCTTACACTATCTTCTGCATTCCATGGATAAATGTACTGTGGCTAACACATGAAACCAAAGGCACAATGCTGCCCAGTCTACAGATGACCCTGCAGATGGGGATTCCTCATATACATGGAACTGACATGGCAGGTATTGCGACATGTATGACAGGCATATCCAGACAAACACTGTTAAACCAACATTACTCCAAATGCAGTATAGCAGCACTTACAGTCTGTAGTCAGGTCATGCACACCCCCCTCCTGTTGTTGCCCTCTTTCCACAGTGTATGTTGTTAGAGGTAAATCCCCAATCCATCTAAGATACTGTTTGACAAACAACAGATCTAATTCCTGTTCACAGTGACTGAAAAGGGCCAACACCGCTATGATGTTCCTAGGTATTGGAGTGTGTTTCCATGCAATTGGTTATGGGACTGTTCCACATGCAATCAGCTAGGGGAGGGCTGCAATTCGTGCAGAGGCCATCAACTGATCATGAGGATCACTTAAAATACACATGCTGCTGCTTAAGCAAGGCAGGTGTGGGTCTCCACATCTGCCAGAGATGGAGTGGTGGAGGCAGACAGAGGCAAATACCTGTCAGGGTGGGGTGGGAGAGTTTGTGTCACACACATGCCAGCACAGGGTATCAAACCCCCAACAACTATGTAGTGCTATCACAGTTCAATGCAGTTATTGGATGCACCACATAGATTACCAGATGTGGAGCACTCAGAACATATATGTGATGGTGACTGACATCTGCAACAGGGATATGGTAGATATATAGTAGGTGATGTACACACATGCATGTCTGCATGAACAGGTGGCAGCGTCAACACAGGCACACTCACACAGGGATGCACACACATTGACACATTTGGCAGGGCCAGGAGTGCAACTCATCACTTGCCACAACACACCAATGTGCAGGTATCACATGCACCACATGGGTCATATGGAGGCCGCATGAGCAAAAAGTATGAGGAGGTGTCAGACATCAGACGGCATGCTTCAGTATGCCCTGGGGGGGTTTGTAGTAAATGTGGATGCGGACTTATGCACCATACAACACACACACACAAACACACAGGGTGCCAGTTCTGACATGCATGGGTGCATGTCTGCACAGGTGTGTGGTTGTCAACTGTGCCAGCAGGCTGTACAAGGGTAGGCACTGGGTATACCTTGGCAACAGGCCACATGACAATGGTCTGCATTGATGCTCAGGCCTACAGATTCTGCATTTGCCCACACAGGTGGGTATTGCATCCCCCATCCAGTCACCTGGGTGACTATTGTGTGTGGCCATTGCTGTATCTTACATGCCATGTATGTGTTGTGTTCCTTAATCCATGATGTGGATGGTGTCTGGAATGTGCACACCTCGCACATGCATGTACAGTGACATGCAGAACTGTACCTTTGGTGTCTGGCCCATGTTGTGAACACAGATTATCATCAGATGTGCCAGACTTGCCCACCTTTGGCAGGAACTGGTAATGGGCAGCGGGTTTACACTGCACCTACATTGATAGCATGCTAACAGCATTCCCTGATGTCACTGTCATCTGTCCATACAGGGCATGTTGTCAGGCATGGTATGTCCGTTGTGAGTCACATGTGAAGACACAACAGGTGGTGCAGCTGTCCATTGGGGAACATGGTGGAGGTGCACTGTCTGCATGTACGTGCATATTGAACAGATGGGCAGGGTGACATGCTCTCTGTAACTCACTGCTATCACTGCATAGTTACTATCAGTGGCCAATATGCAGTGTACCACCCACATATTGGCTGTTGCCTAGGCATGTGTCTGCGTATGACATGGGTTGAGTGTGTGTTCTGGGTAATAGTGGGGTTGGTAACTGTGATTGGCTGGCCTTAATGTCACATGTATGGGTATGGCTTTGCACCCTAGCCTCTCAGCTACTTTACACCTGTTATCCCTGAATGGTTGACATTGTGATATATAGTAGGGCCAACATAAAATAAATAAGCAAAACACCCTGCACCTTGCCCACAGGTGTCACACACTCACCTCTACACAGGATATGAGTTACAAACACATACCTGTCATGTCTGGGAGGAGAACCCCTGCCTACCTAGTTTATTATACTACAGCACTATGCAGTTATGGTACACTCCACAGACATTATTGGAGTCCATCTTCCCCAAAGGTGTATTTCACACTGAATGACATCAGCAGGATTACCAAAGTAGGGCATTACAACTGCACTGCGAGTGACTAGTCTAAAATGCATTGCTCCCTACACAGACAGTGAGACACACACAAAACATCCACAACTGACTTGTGTGGGTATAGAACCCCTGACTAAGGTCTCTATCACACTACAGCATAAGGATGCTATAGGATGCACCACAGGGATTACTAAAGACATCTTTCCCCAAAGGTGTATTTCACACTGAATGACATCAGCAGGATTACCAAAGTAGGGCATTTGAAATGTACTGCGAGTGAGTAGCCTATAATGAATTGCTCCATACACAGACATTGAAACACACAGAAAACATCTAGAACTGCCATGGGTGCAGATGGAACCCTACCACAGTTCTAAATCACACTACAGCAGTACGCAGTTACAGGACACACTACAGAGATTACTGGGCTATGACTTTCCCAGAGGTGTATTTCTAGGTGAGTGACATCAGCCTTGCCAAAGTTGAGTATATGAATTCTGATGAGTGTGAGTAACCTAAAAAGCACTGTTTGCTACTCAGTCAGATTCACACACACACACACACACACACACACACACACACACACACACACACACACACACACACACACACACACAGTTGCCAAGTCTGGGGTTAGAAAACCTACCTAACTATTTTATCACACTACAGCAGCATGCAGTTACAGAATGTGCTACAGAGATTACTGGGCTATTATTTTCCCAGAGTTGTATTTCTAGGTGAGTGACATCAGCAGCCTTGCCAAAGTTGAGTATATGAATTGTACGAAGTGTGAGTAGCCTAAAAAGCATTGTTCTTTACTCAGGCAGGCACACACACACACAGACTCACACACCCAGTTACCAGATCTGCGGTTAGAACACCTACTTAACTACTTTATCACACTACAGCAGTACTCAGTTACAGGACGCACTATGGAGATTACTGGGCTATGATTTTCCCAGAAGTGTATTTCTAGGTGAGTGACATCAGCAGCCTTGCCAAAGTTGAGTATATGAACTGTACAGAGTGTGAGTAGCCTAAAAAGCATTGCTTTTTACTCAATCAGACACACACACACAGATTCACACACAAACACAGTTGCCAGGTCTGCGGTTAGAACACCTACCTAACTTCTTTATCACACTACAGCAGTATGCAGTTACAGGATGCATTACAGAGATTACTAGGCTATGGCTTTCCCAGAGGTGTATTTCTAGGTGAGTGACATCAGCAGCCTTGCCAAAGTTGAGTATATGAATTGTACAGAGTGTGAGTAGCCTAAAAAGTCATTGCTCTTTATTCAGTCAGACACACACACACAGATTCATACACAAACACACACACCGTTGCCAGATCTGGGGTTAGAACACCTACCTAATTACTTTATCACACAACAGCAGTATGCAGTTACAGGACGAGCTATGGAGATCACTGTGCTATGATTTTCCCAGAGGTGTATTTCTAGGTGAGTGACATCAGCAACCTTGCCAAAATTGAGTATATGAATTGAATGGAGTGTGAGTAGCCTAAAAAGCATTTCTCTCTATACAGTAAGAGAGACACGCACACAAACGCACAGTTGCCAAGTCTGGGGTTAGAACTACTACCTAACTAGTTTATCACTACAGCAGTACGCAGTTATGGGACGCACCATGGGGATTACTGAACTACAGCTCTCCCAAAGGTATATTTCACATTGGATGACCTCAGCAGGCTTGTCATAATACTGCTATGAGGAGGGCGGTGTGTGCATGGGCCGTAACCCATTCATGTAGGGGTTGACATGCCACATGCGGCCACACACTGGGTCATATGTCACAGGTACGTGTATACAGCTAATAGGTGACTACTTCCTTGTACAGTCATGTTGCACAGCTGGCATGTGCACCACATAGTCTGTCATGCTGACAGATACTGGTGGTTAGTATCTGCAGTGAGTGACATCTGCACCTCATGTGCTTGGGGCCCTTTGGCTGTGTGATGGGTGGGACAGGCCCTGATGGCTCCTTGTCACGGTCACCCTCTTCCACACATCTATGTCCATCTACCTTTGGCTTATTATAATGTGTTGTCCTTCCATATATGTCTGTATTCCTATCCACTGTGTGTGCAAAGCAGGAGTGGTGCATACTGACATGTGTCTGCACTAAGAACTGCAACTGCCAGGTATGTCTGGTCCACTGGTGTTTGCAGACATGGCCTTCATGTGTTTGTGTGAGCATGCCCAGTATGACCTTTCAGTATGCTGTTGACTGGCATTGCCTTCATTCCTCTAAGTGTGTGAGCATGCCCAGTATGGCCATCTGTATTGCATGTGTGGATCAAGTCCAGGTAGTTTGCACTGCGGTGCTGACCTTTGTATTGTACACAGACAGATAGCATGCTGTGTCTGCAGGGTATACGTCAGTTATTTGGCATTGACTGTTGCTACATTTCAGCATATCGAGGGGACACCTGACTGTTTCTACATTTCTACACAGGAGTGGGGGGAGACACCTGACTGTTACTATAAGTGTACGTAGGATGGGGGGGCACCTGACACTTTTACACATTTGCTTGGACTGTACTGGTATGTCGGGTACTCCATTTCAGTCTGTAGTTTTACCTATCATGCTGGCTAGAGGCATACCAGTGTACTACAGATCTTAGCTTTAACTACCTACATATTAGTTTCTGACTTCCTAGCCTTTACAACTTACATCCAACTGCCTGGCCTGCTGTAGTCTGTCTGTGTAGGCCTGGGGGAGGGGTTACCCATAGGGCTTATTCAGAGGCCATAGTACAGCATTTGTTTGTGTTTGTCTACACCTATCCTGCTGGCTGTAACTGTTGTTGGGTATGTAACCCCCGCAACTAGCATGTGTGAGCCACTTACCTTGTGGGTGTCCCAGTATTGAGGGTGGTGCTGCTGGGCTGCCTATGTTGGATGCATATAGTACACTCCCTATACATGGTTGAGCACAGGTAGTGTCATGTTTAGCATCCCTTTTACTGTATGTGTGAGTCGGAGAGAGGTGTCATTCCCTGGGTCCCTATTGTGTCAGTGCATGTGCTATGCGTTGCCTCTTTGCCAAGGCCAGGGCATACTGGGCACGCCTCCTTCTGCCTACTGGGGCAGGCTCAGGTTGTTCCTCCTCTGAGTCACTCTGTGCCTGTGCAGGCCTTGGCATTGGTGGGGGGCTGTGTGGCCCTGCCCCATGCTGTTACTGCTGCAGCTGTTTCCGCAGGATCATATTGTGTAGCATTGCACATACAAGGACAATTTGAGTACATGTAGTTGGTGAGTACTGCAAGGCTCCACCAGATGTGTCCAGGCACTGAAACCGTGACTTGAGCATCCCAAACACATGCTCTATTATGATTCATATTTGTGCGTGTGCCTCATTATGGAGTTCTTGTTCGGGTGTATGTGCATTTTTGATGGGTGTCATCAGCCATGGCTCCAGTGCATATCCAGTATCCCCCACTAGGTGACCATGTGGGATGTCCCCATTGGCAAATGTCTGGTACAGCTGCATCAGATGCCAGATGTGGGAATCGTGGTAGCTTCCAGGGCAGCCAGCACACACATTCATTATTATGCTCTCGGCATCGCACACAACCTGGTAGTTGATGGAGGGAAAGCACTTGCGGATGATGTAGACCCTACCCTGCTCACCAGGTGGTGCTTTAATGCATATGTGCGTGCAGTATATTGCACCCACTACCTCAGCGTATTCTGTTATTTGGTGGAAGAGACGCATATTGTTGGCCAACGCCTCACGGGTGATGGGGAAATATACGTGTTCACCGACATGTGCTGACATGACATCCAGGAACTGGTGGAGTACCCTGGATGCTGATGCTTGTGAAATCCCCATCATATCCCCAGTTGGCCTTTGGAAGGTACCTCTAGCTAGTATTCTTAGGCCTACACATACCTTGGTATCCACTGGGATGGGTTCCCCTCTGTTAGTTCTGTGTGTGAGGCATTGCCAGCACAGCTCAACAATTTGCTGTAGGAGGTCCCTGTCCACTCTATAGCGCTCCACTATCTCCAGCTCATGCAGCCCTTGGTAGGTTACCCTACTCTGTCTCCTCACTGTGGGTTGCTCATCAGCATTCACATCCTCACCATCCTCAGCCTATTGCACGTGCTGGTTTATGATAGCAAAAGCAGCCCCTAACATTTTTTCTCTTGCTTTCGTTTTGTAAAAGTTCCCCGTCTGTATACACCGGTGGTGCAGAGATTTTGGGAAAAATAAGGGAAAAAGGTGTTTGCATAGTTTATAGTGGTGTGCTGGGCTGGACTGGGCTGGTCTGCAGCCTGTGTAATTGGTTGTTTCTGATTCATTTCATCTGTCAGCTAAGCTAGTTCTCCTTGATTACCTTTCTACTGTTGTTTTCTCTTCCCATTGCCTCCCTGTTTAAGCCTGTGTGCATGCCGCGCAGAGTGCTCAAATGTGCACAGAGTTGCTATTTCCTGGTTTAACTTCCTTTTTCTTCCTGTAAAACCTGGTGCGTGGCGAGCACACCCACTTACACTTTGTAAAGAGTGCTAGGCAGTTTTAGACACACCCCTAGCTTAGCTGTGCTAAGCTATGTGCAATCCCAAGCCACAGGGCTCCAATCCACTTAACGTATGCCTGACAACCCCCCCCCCCCATGATGTCACCTATATCCTAGTCTTGCACCCAGCTATTTATACTCTTACACTCTTGGGACCTGCCTCACACCCTGGGGATATCTGAGATTTACTATCTTTCTCCTCATTTGCATAGGATTGCCTGCTAATGCATAGTTACATGTCTCACACTGAGCCTCCTCCCCTAGCAATCACTATTCACTGGCCAGGTTGTCTTCTGCCTGCCATTGATTTGCATGGCAGAATACTGATTTTAGTTAGAATGCTCATTTTAAGTTTATTTTCCCCCCGATCCTGTTTGCTTGCCGCTGCCCTATGCCTAAATAGCCGAGATCGGCGAAAAAAAAATTAAAAGTTGATATATTTATTTTTTACACAGTTTGCAATGCCATTGGCCTTATACTTGGCCATTGGCATGCTTCCTCAATGATATGCAGCCTTTATTTGGAGCTGTCATAACTCCATTTTGGAATTTGCAGAAATGTACTCGATTACTAACTGAGTACATTTCTACAGATTGCACTAGTCTTGCACGGACTATTGCAAGCTTCCTGGATTGCAAAATCACCTCATTTGCATGGATTTCTCCTGCAAATGAGGTGATTTGAATACCAGGGCTTATTCCATGGAAGATTAGTGCTGGAGCTCTCATGCACGCCCCTGCCGGCTGTTCCTAGATCGCACGGCAGACATATTGCCTGCGTGAGCTCCTGCATTCATCTTGCACTCCATGCAATCTTTTGAGAATCCGGGGGAGAGAATTCTATGCAGCATATGGCATATAAAACTAGAGTGTAAACGTTGTTCTAACGAGTTAATTCTCTCATCTCAATAGCTGTGAGAGTTTTATTTATGGTTGATTGTCTCTTCATATGCATCTTGCTTGATGTTGTAAAAGCAGACTTTGTTCTATTGCCTCATTCACTTACACAGTATAAAGTCACGCAACAAAATAAATAAAAGTACAGGTCTAACATAATTTCCTTTGTATTGTGCTTATTGAAGTTACTTCTAGTAGAAATTAATGTTGGCAAGGCAATAAAAGTTATGCAAATAGAACAACAAAAAAGACATTTATAGTACCAAGTGAAAAGAAACATTGCAGGTGAGAAAAGCAATATTCTACAGCTGGTAGCAGTTATCTTTGAACTTCAGTTGTTTACCTTCATTTTACTAGTGTACATGTTCTTCTCATGTAAATTGTAAAGTCAGTTGGTTTTGTAATGTATAAATAGTGGTTCTGCTATAAAATACTGACTTCTTGAAAGTTAACATTCCTAAAGAATGAAAAAAAGCCTGAAATCCAAAATGGTGAAAGACTCATTTTGTCTTGTATTTTTGCTAGGGGACAATCTCCCCTGCACTCCCTGAAGGTGCACACGCAGACACACACACACGCACACACGCACACACACACACACACACACACACACACACACACACACACACACACACACACACACACACACACACACACACACACACACGCACGCACACACACGCACACACAGGCACACACGTGCACACAGGCACACACGCGCACACACGCACACACGCACACACACACACACACACACACACACACACACACACACACACACACACACACACACACACACACACACACACACACACACACACACATCAAACTTATATATATACTAACGCCTGTGATTCTTTACTACAGTTCTAACACAATGTTTTAGCTCACACTTAAATGGTGTCTTCTGTTCTTTCCAGAGTTCTTTAGTAATATCGAGCAGTTTTCTAATGTGCCTGCTATAGAACAGTTTAAACCCAGTTGATGCTTGTGACTCTTGTCTTATCTCAAGCATTAAGTAGGGTGACAACTTATCATCTGCATCAATGACATTTCTTAACATCAGTTTCAGTGTTACAGCTAATCTTTCTACTATGCCATCAGTTTGTGGATGATACATGGACATTTCAACTAGTTATCCTTAAAGCACTGGTGAAGCTGAAGCAATAGTCTAGGCATAAAGTGCTTGCTTTGGTTAGTAGGTTTCTCATTAGGAATACCTGCTCTAGACTATATTTATGTCAGTTCTCTGGCAATAATGTTATCATTAACCTTATATAATGGTACAGCTTCTGGAAATTTTGTAATTTAGTCTATTACTAGTATGCACTAATAACCATGGAGAAATTTTACTAGTCGCCCCATGATATCCACAGTAATACATTCAAATAATGCTTATATTAAACATTGCTGTCAGTGGAATCAAATTCTGGATGGAGTGCAGAGTGATATTGCTTGGTACTGTTATTGTATCTATTGTCCTAGGGTACCTGTTAATAACCCTGTTAAGTGTGTATGGTCACCAGTATGGCCACATGTAACTGGATGCAGTTATATAGGCAAGCATGTGGCTAGGGACACTTTTCCCTCTCGTAAGCATGCATTCGAACCATTATACATTACACTACCTGCTCACCTGTGTCTGTTTACATGGGTGATATTCTGCAGGCACAGGGGTCTGAGGGTGAGTGGAATATGTACTGTTGTGGCCTTGGTTTGGCTCCTCTGGGCAACTGTATTGATGTGGGAGTGCAGATAACCACAGCTTTCGTAGGGTATGTGCAGAATTCATACATCCCAACATATATATATTTAAATGTGTATAACGTCTCTATAAATGTCACTGTGTGTGTACATTATGTGTATGTGTTATATAGATATATGTAGAGAGTCTATGTATCACTGTAATATATTTAAATATATATATATATATATATATATATATATATATATATATATATATATATATATATATCAGTATTATATGTATTTGGGGTAGATACTGCTAGATACACTACTCATGTGAGTGGGGGATAGGGACAGACAGAATGTATACATAGCTGTCTATATGTACAGACGTACTTCCACAGAGCAGGTCTTTGTAATGGAGAAGCAACAGAATTGCACTCAGGTTAGCTAAGTGTAGGAGCATGTCCAGTAAAACTGTCAGTACTTGTGACTCCAGGCCAGAGCTACCTGTACTCCAGTCATACCTCTCAACCTCATAGAGCAATAAATCTGGACAAAGCTATAAATAATGGGGAGACAAAGGCCCAAAAATAGGGACAATTTTTAAATTTTGTTCTTACAAACATATAAAGTCAACAGAATAACAGATTTTGCATTAGCATGAATTTTTTGAAGGGTTTGAAGTCTGAATTTCAAATGTCTGGCATTATTTTCTGACTTCAGTCTTCAATGTCTTGCCAGTGATTTGCCAAAAAAACACAATTTTATGAGAAATAGACCAAAAATATGGGGTAAAAATATGGACATTCTGTGAAAGTCTGTACAGTTGAGAGGTGTGACTCCAGTCCGGGGTTTTGTGTGCTACAGACATTGGCTGCTGCACCTGTTTCCACAATACAGCACTTCCCTGAACCTGTCCATGGCATTCCCCAGTTGTCTGCTGTACTTAATTTATGGCTGGGGTACATACTGTAACACCACACACAGGGTGAAAGTCTGCACATGTCTCACTGTACATGTTTTTGCAGAAAGTCCAGCATTTCACTCCATATGTCTGGTCTGTTCTTCATACATTTGCAGTGTTCCAGTAACTTACTGTATAATAACAGTCACTGAATAGTAGTACCTACAGACACATCTGAGTGACAGATTTTACTTCCTGCAGATATTTAGTTGTGATGCAACCCACTGTTATACTAGCCACCTTCTAGGTTAATCAGACCATGTGTACTGTCTGTAGTTATGGCCCTTTGTCCCCCCATTCTCTCAGGCTTTATCCAGCTTTCTTGCAGTAACAGATTGAGGGGTATGACACTGTGGGAAAACTACCATATATGTGGAGGCTGCCAGATTCAAACCATCAACATCATCACCCATGTTAACGTCTCTAGCCCACTGAACCACACAGGCTGGCAGACAGAGATGTGTCATTCATCACACAATCAACAGCATACAGATATACATTATCATCCCTGCATTATGTGTGACATCCAATGTGTGCCCAGATTCTATATCACAGCCCTGAGGTTTGGTGGTCTGCTAATATATCACTACTGATGTACTGTTACAGCAGTTATATGGGAACACTGATGTGATGGGGGTTGGGGGCAAGCAGCCCATTATCTGCTGGCATAGACAGTTGTGCAACTGTCCTGTGACCCCACTGTTCACCATCTCCCTTGACTAATGTAGTGGATATTCCAGCCATGTGGCCTAGTGAATATTATGGAGCACATACTATTGAACTGGGTACCTGTCATCCCATGTGGTTGTTAGATGTCTCCATGTAGCCCAGTAGCCCACTTTATTCCCTTGCATACATGAGGCAGGTCCATACATATGCTATCATAGTCTAGTACTCCTTATAAGTGGTGTATAGGTGAGTGACTTACCTTGCAAATGCAGCAGTTGACAGACCGGTAGTTCTGGGCTGACTCTGTCTGATGCACCCAGTACACAGCCAATACATGGTTAGGTACAGGTTGTGTGGGTTGGCTGGCATAATGTTTACTATATGTATGTGAGTTGGAGTAATGTGTCAGTCCTTAGGGCCCTAGGATATCAGTGCATGTGCTATGTGTTGTCTTTTGGCCAAGGCCAGGGCATACTGGGCACACCTACATCTGCCTACAGGGACATCCTCAGGGGTTTCCTCCTCCAAGTCCTCCTGTGCTGTGGGGACCTAGGCACTGGTGGGGGCTGAGTGTCCCTTCCCTTTGCTGATCCTGCTGCAACTATTTCTGCAGGATCATATTGTGTATCATGGCACATAATGTGAACATCTGTGCACACGTGGCTGGAGAGTACTGCAGGGCTCCGCCAGATATATCGAGGCATGGGAACCATGACTTCAGCAGCCCAAACACATGCTCTATGATGCTCCTAGTTTGTACGTGTGCCTCATTGTGGCATTCCTTTATGGGTGTGTGTGCATTTCTGATGGGCCTCATCATCCATGGTTCCAGTTTGTAGCCAGCATCCCCTAGTAAATGGCCATGCGGGATGTCCCCCCTAGCAAACATCTGGTACAGACGCAATGCATGCCAAATATGAAAGTCATGATAACTGCCAGGTCTGCCAGCACACACTTTCATGATAATACGCTGGGCATTGCACATGACCTGGCATTTGATGGAGTGATACCCCTTGCAGTTGATGTGCATTGTACCCTCTTCACCGCTTGGTACATTGAGGTGTACATGAGTGCAGTGTATTGCACCCAGTACCTCTGGGTAGTGTGCTACATGGTAGAGATGTTGCATATTACTGGCCCTCAGCTCAGGGGTAAGGGGAAAATAAATGTGCTCACTAACATGTGGTAGCATGGTATCCAGGAACTGGTGGAGTACCCTGGATGCTGATACCTGCAAGACCCTCCATCATGTCCCAAGGTGCTCTTTGGAAAGTACCTGTGGCTAGTATCCTTAGAACTACACATACCTTTGTGTCCACTGGGATGTGGCTTCCCCTCTGTTGGCTCTGGGTCTGAGCTGAGGGCAGCAGAGCTCAATGAGTTGTTGTAGTATGTCCCTGTCCATCCTGCAGCACTATACTATCTCTATCTCATGTTGCTCCTGGAAAGTTACCCTTGGCCTGAACACTCTTTTTCTTTTAAGTCTAGACCAATTGTCAACAGCAGCAGCAGTAGCATTGACCTCAGCATCTAGCACATACAAATGTAGCAAACTTGTAGCAGCCCCTAGCATTCCTTCAGTTAAAATTCCCAAGTCTGTACTCCACTGGTGCAGAGTTTATGGGGAGAAATCAGATTGTAGGGTGCAAGCAACCTTTATTGGGCTCTACTGTAGATGTAGGCTGTGTGCTTGGCTACCTATGATGCATTCTACTTGCCAAATAGATCATTAAGAACATTTAATGGCTCTAGTTTAAGTGAATCAGTAATTAATATATCATTGGCTTTTGGATACACTCCACACTGTGGCTCGCCACGCAAACATGCTGAAACATGTACCCAGAAGGTAAACAAAGCTCAGAAGTCATTATATACACTCCCCTGTAAGGATATGCTCAGCATGGTGATGTACTGTGTAAACACACTGAAACACGAGCCCCAAAGATGAACAAGGCTTAGCAGCCAGTGTAGACACTCTCCTGCTGAGCATAGCGATGCTCCACACAAACAAGCACAGCAGAGCTCCAATGAGTTTATAAGTCCTCAGACACATCCCCTTGTTGATGTCAGCTACCTCATCTGTGGATATTGCTATGGTTCTGTGCCTACATGAAAGGGATATGTGGACACAGATACCCATTTGTGCTGTTTAGTAACCCCAACTTATCTGCATAGGGTTCCTTGCACATAACCTGGAAACTACATGGTTCCAGGCCCTACATCATTAGCAATGGTACCATTCCATCACTGTGGATACTCCACACAGGGTTCTATACTACATTTCTGTCACATACTATGAAATTTGTTTTTTTTTGTATTTTTTCATAACTGTATGTTTATGCACTGCTGCTCGCTGTACAAACATAGCCATATCATTAAAAATATAAACTTATTTTAACTTATTTCCCTTACATTTTTGGACACACAGTGGATAGTTTTGCATATATCTGTGTCTGCTATGCTATTTCTGTCCATCTAACTACACTTTTACAGCCCCTGTTGTCTTTTGAAAATCCTGTACACGGAATTTTTCTTTGTACACTACGTACACAAACACAGGGTCTGCAGGACTGCCTCACTGCTTGCTGGATCATTCTACCTCTCTCATTTGCATGGAATTCACCTGCTTATGAAGCGATTTACATGCCACAGATATTTCCGTGTTGGTGCGTGCATGCGCACTGCCCAGCTCTGTTGTCGTGTAAGCAGACTGCCACAATATCTACATAGTAAATAAGAACATGTAGGCTTTATTAAATTCCTTCCTAACTCTTTAAATATATTATTTTATAATTCTGTTGAAATAAAAGGCATTTGCTGTGTTTAGGAGATAGGCTAATGCTATCCATCCTTGAAAAGGTAGCCGACGATATAAATTGCAAACAGCTTTTGCTAATGCAAGCAATGAATTTCATGGAAAATAATGCACTTTGCTGACAGGAATGTTTGTGTTGCCTACAACATGTATGGAATTAAGCCATGCAACAGCAATATGTGACAAAAGGAAGTAAAGAAAAGCTAATATGGCAGAAATCATGGATTTTATTTGCCAGAAAAGAGAAAACTCACATGACAAGGACTTAGGACAATCTTTCATGGAAAGGAGCTGATAACACTGCTTTTTAATAGGTGATTCATAATCGTACACTACTAAGTTTTGAACAGTATAAAGGTTAATAAAATTAGATCATTTATTGGTTGGGGCTTAATTACAATACCTATTGCTTTAATTCCTGTTTGTAACTGAGTGTGATATTCTATCTTGTCTCCACAAGAACTATTAATAACACTTTTTTAATGTGAATAGCTTTATGAACAAAGAAGCATTTGTTTCTTAACATCTACAAGAATCAAATGTGTCATCATTTTTCTTTCACACATGCCATGAATGGAATGCAAGATGAAGTCCAAGAAATCATGATGCAGGAATTATAATATTCTTGTTATGTACACTGCTTTGCACATGAACTGAATTTGGTGATGGTAGCAACACAAAAATCACATGCAAGAACATTTTTTGGAAGTAGTTTTGGAATTTTGACATTTTTGTCAGTCTGTTCACTGACAAGCAGCTCTTTGTAATAAGTAGTAGAACATATATCAGATATCTACACAAAGTGAAGTTTCAAAATCCAGATTGTGTAATGTTTGAAATTGTAGCGCTACTCAATGAGTGTTTTGATTATTTGGCACTCCCTTCTACACCCACAAGTGTATGTATGTGTCTTTCGGTTTTTCCTGGTTAGGGGTCGCCAGAGCAGAACTCCGGTCCACTAATGATTGGCAGTTGATTTTTACGTACCGGTTTGCCAGGCCTGATGCACAACCTTCAACGAAGGTACACCCATTCACGCATGTCTCCATGCAGAAGACGCTCTATCTGAGAATCGAACCAGACAGCGTCTTAGTGTGAGGCGACAACGCTACCGCAGCACCACCACCATGGGTCTACACCCACAATTGTAAATCTAGAAAAAGCATGCGCATTGAGGACAGTAATTGGATATGATCAGGTTGTCATTTATTTTCTGCAATATGGTACACCATGTTAACACTCTATATGGATAGTTTTGCCTTCTTTCTAATAATAATGTAATAAATGTAGAAAGGATGTAAAGATATTTTTAAATACAAAGGATAAAAATCAGATTATTTAGTAATGGTAGATTAAATACATGGGATAAAAGCAGAACAAGCATAAAGGAACAACAGAAGAACATATACAGATGGAAGCCATATTGGCAATAAGTACACAAGGGCCATCTGGGTCACAAAAACTACACTGAATATCATCTACTGCTGCAAAGGAAATTTAAGATGTGATAAAGTTCCAGAGACAGCAATATTCCATGAGACTAGATATATTTGGGCATTATAACTGCTGCAACAAAATAACTTTTAGGAGTTGCAAAGCAATTTCCAAAATGCGTGCTCACAGCCTTACAAATCTACTATGGCACAGTGGCTCAAATAACTGCTCCATTCATAAACTGTTGAAACAATATATGTTATGGTAAGAACTTGATGGCTGTCTGTACCTACAGCATGTTACTATAGCAGAAACATAGAAGAGGAGGAAGCCAAAATGTCAGTGACATTAAACAGTCACAAAGAGGAATTTCAAGCTGAAAGCAGAGACACTTCATGAATCTTGAGTGGAAGAAGCTGTGGAAAATAGAACAGATAATGAAACTACTGTAGATCTGTCCAAGAAGTACGTGGCAGACTGTTTATTGATTAACGGAGTGCCAGAGACCGTAGTGTGCATATATTTGGGGTTGAAAGGCAACTTGACTTGAACTGCAGTACTAAACTTGTAAACCTTAAGGAATATTGCATTTTATTGAGAGACTTTAAAGTGGACTAACAAGCAAAGACCTGAACTGTAAGAAACCAGAAGTATGTTGCTTTAAGTTGAAAATAAATATTCCTTTGACTTCTTTATGTAAATATAATGCTTTTAAGTTGTATAAATTGCTTCTGGTGTATTATATTTACTACACTCAATGGTTCATGTCTTCCATACTGAACTGTTTTCCATGCCTGCATGGCAGCATGCAAGTGTATAAACATTCTGAGTTATTTACACAGCTAAAAAGCAAAAAAAAAAAAAAAAAAAGATAGAGAACTATTTTTCCCTATTCTGTGAGTGAACTATTGTATTTTACAGAACAAGAGAAAACCATAGAGACAGTGATGCAGACCAACACAAATTAAGGTTGGCACATAATGGCTTCCAACACAAAGTAAAGTTGAAACATAATGGTTCTTCAGGAAAGTAATTTGGCTCTTTATGAACAGATGAACACAATAGTTACTATGCTGATGACCTCAATAACCACCTCACCATTATAGAAACTGAGCATGGGTGATAACACTGAAGCATGCCTTGTTGCTTTTATGAGATATGTCTCCCAGAGCAATTGAGCTCAGATTGACTGGGACAAACAGCTAACCATCCAACTGGGGTCCCATTATCCTTGATCTACTCCTCACAAATATGGCCACTTATTGGAAATCTCCATATGTATCATCCTGCTGTGCAAAATCAAACCATGAATTAGTGCCTTTAAAACTGGTGGTTCTTGTCCTGTAAATGCCTCTGTGTTTAAGGACTTCTCAGAAGCAAAACTTCATCAGTTACTTGATGAGCTAAATACATTTCTCTGTAATCTTCCACCACTTGATCCCATTGTTAAAGCTGCTGTCTATGCCTCTGACTTTTACTTCTACTCATAGCCGACCTTAGGCATAGGCCAACTAGGTGGCTGCCTAGGGCGCCGCTATAGTAGGGGTGCTTTTCCAATATTTATTTGGTGTAGGTAGACTAGGATGGGGGCACCGGGTGGTGGGGTGGGGGGAGCACCGTGGAGCCCTTTTGCCTAGGGCACCAGTTGACCTAAGACCTCTCCTGCTCCTACTTAAATAGCTGAATTGATAATACAGACTATGTCTGTATCAAATGTAATGAGTTACAGGCACCACTTCTGAAAGCAGCAGAAAAGTTACCAGCCATGTACTTCAAGGCTTATTGTTGGGCCTTCTCAGGTTTGGCATCTATTTCTTAAACCTTCAGGCCAGCACTTTTGGTATATGATTAGCTAAGTTTGCAAATGACTGCATATTGGGTGGTATTATTTGATATTTCACTGACTCACAATTGCTCCATCAGGGCTTATACTATGTTAACAATTAGTGCAAGGGCAATGGTCTCACATAATCTGCAAATAAAGTAACAGTTTATTTTGGTAAGCAAAAATTTTCCACATAACATATAGGTGACTCCCCCCCCAATCAAACACTTTCATAGGGAAACTAGGCACTCCTGTTTATAATTCCTTATTTCATCATCATGTCTACACAGTAGTACAGATAGCTTCCTATCTGGCTCATCTAAATTCCAAAGGCATCTCCACTAGATCCCATGAAGTCTAAATTCCCCTTTACTCATGTCTCACCAGAGCCATTATTCAATATAATGCAACTTTTGGCATGTGTATGTCTAAGCATCACTCAACTTGAGAGACCTTAGAGATTCATAACTAAATGGATCATTGGCCTCAAAAATCTTAGTTATCAGGATGGACTGGTAGCCCTCTCTCTGGACTCACCCCCTTATAGCCTCCTCCATGCGAATCTGTGTCTGGCTTTTCAAGACATGAAGGATCCAACCCTTTTTGACTTCCTATTCTTTCACAGAAGAAATGGTAAGTGGGGAAACAAGAAGAAGGTGAGAAGTGAGATAAAAGGGAAAATAGTGGAACAGGCTAACAGCTTCAAGTATCTGGGATTGTTGGTTGAGGAAAAGGGAAGTTTGAACGAGGAAGAAAAAGCTAAAATCAGAGGGATTCCAGCCAATTGGCACAGAGTGTCAGGGGTAGAATATAAGAGATGAATGCTAAAGAAGCTGAAATGTAAGATGCACAAAACAGTCCCTTTTTAAAAGGAGCACAAAACAGTGGTGCTTTACTGTGTGGTACAAAAACCTGGGCAGAAAAGGCAGAGCAGATGAGGAATCTAGAGGTGATGGACATGAAGTGCCTGAGAAAGGTGGTAGGATGCATGCTATGGGAAATCTGAAGAAATTAGGTCATCGCAGCAGAGGCCAAAGTAGCTCCAATTGCACAGAACGTCAAAGAGAACAGATTGTAGTGGTTCAGTTGGGTCTATATCATATGTTCGAAGTTTTATAACTTCGAGCGTTAAAATATCGAATTTAAATGTTCGAAGTTATAAAACTTCAAACATATGTAAAAAAACAAAAAAAAAAACAAAACTAATGGCTGTAGGCAGGGGGCAAGCCCCTCTGCACCCCCCCTGCTCTTTAAATATACCAACTCCAAGACCGCACTACAGTGCAGTAAGGGAAATCTTCCCTGTACCGCACTATAGTGCAGTCTCAGAGTTAGTATATTTAAAGAGTGGGTGGCTGTGGGGGGTGCAGGGTGGCTTGCCCCCTGTTTACACTAGTCAGGTAAGTTCCGTTTGTTTTTTTGTTTTTTTTTTATTATATGTTCGATGTTTGAAACTTAGAACATTTAAATTTGATTATTTAACGTTCAAAGTTTTCAAACTTCAAACATATAATATAGACCCATTCAGGCAAGTGCAGAAAAGCAGAATACAATCTGGTGAAGAAGATTTGAAGCAAACATGAAGAGGGCAACAGCAAATTAGGGCATCCAGCAAAGAGATGGATGGATTATGTGAGAGAAGTCCTGCCATAGTCAGGTGTGACTGTCAAAGAAAGTATAAGAGTGGCATTGAATCAAGAGCGATGGCAACAGTTCACATGACAGCCAGACCACATGTAGAAAATGGGGAAAAAAGGGGGTTGATGATAATGATGATGATTGACTAGGTTTGTAATTATCTGCAGACTGATTGCCTAGTACTAACCTATGAACTTAATACACTGTCCTGATAAAGAAAAAGGGGCAAGTATAGCAACTTCAAAAGGAACTAGAATCTGACTTTAGCTTAAAGGGGTAAAGGAACCTGTGTGTGTTAACAACCTTTTACTGCGTCATGACAAAACCCCTGTTAAATTAGTGAAATAAGTCATTGTAGAAGTGGAACGGGAGAACCTATAGTGTTTAAAGAGCCTTGTAAGAAGATTCCAATCAATAAAGTCATGAGGGATGATTGTGGGAAAGACAAAATGATTAATCCACGAAGAGAAGAAAGGAAACCTGAATAAAGTCCTAGGCTTTCCACTATAATGTCAAAGCAGAGGACTAGCCAAAAAAATTATAGTCAGCAGTAGGTACTAAAAACACAGAGGCTATGAAGTAAGGCTAAAGGTAAAGGAACTGCCAAAAGATAAAAACAGAAGAACGCCACTGTCATGAATTGATTTTTGCAAAGGAATGGATAGGAAAAGAAGCATTTACATCTGTATTTATACCTGGATTTATACATTATGATGCAATGCCATCTAATTCACATCAGTGTACAAACAAAACTGTTCTTAACTTTGTAAATTTGAAGATAAGTAATGAAAACTTTAAGCAACTACAATGGAAAGGTGATACGTTAAGCATGGTCAAATAAAGTGTAACTAGAACAGAATGAGAAACAGGTAACTGGTTTGGCCCTCTCCCACACCCATACCAGTACTTTGAGCTGAAGAATATACTGCCGCTGAACTAAGTAAATGAAGACAATGAAGAAATGCAGTGCCAGCTGTTAGTACTAAAACCTTTTAGAACACCTGTGGTGAAACTGGCTTAGAGCCATATTTTGGGAGAACACTTAGAGCTGGATTAACACAAAGCTTGAATTTTAGCTAAGTTTTATTGGGCTGGCACAACAAAAGACATGACATTGAGAACATCTGTGCTACTTGCTTAGAATGTGAAAAGATGGCTCCATATTCTGGGTTCAGAAGTCTGCTGATACTTACAGCTATTACCGAAGTCCCATTCCAATGGATAGCTATGGAGCTCATAGGCCCATCAGTAAAATTTGGCAATGGCTACTAATATAGTGATTATTCACTATGCCACTAAGTTTCCTGAAGCAGTATCCATTAGAAAGCCCATGGTAAGTCAATACCCAGAGCATTAGTGCCACGTTTCTCTGGGGTAGGGATTTCCAAAGAAGCACTCAAATACAAGGGATCCAATTATATATGCTTTTTTAAAAAAATGTAAACTAAAACAATTAAAATCTTTGTTGTACCACCCTTAAACTGATAGATAAGTGCAGCACTTTAATAAAACTCCAAAGTCTGAGCTAAAAGTCCATTGGAAAGGATGGCAAGAAATGGAATCAGTAGCTTCCTTATTTCCCTTTAGTTATAAGAAAGTGTCTCAATGTTCATTAGGATTTGCCGCACTTGAGTTACTGTATGGTATACTATTATATGGCTTGATGAACATGGAAAAGAAATATGGCAAGGTGCAGAAAACCTCATTTAAAAGTGAGATAACACCTTACAGTCCTTCAGTATAGGTTACATTATGTTATGCTAATAGTGAAGGAACACATACAAAGGGCACAAGAGATGCAACAGTTGGTGTTTAATAGAATGTCAGACTTAGAGAGTTTAAACAGGACATACAGTGTTAGTATTACTTTCCACTACTGAAAATAAGCTCCTAGAAAAATGACAAGAACCCTTTGAGGTGGTAGAGAAAATGAATGAAATGAACGAAATGGAGAGAAAAACCCAGAACACGTGCATCACGTCACTGCGTTAAAATCATGTGCAAAGCAGAAGCTTCTGCAGTCAGCTTGGGAGTCAACAGAGGTACCAACAACATGCGATCAGGGAATTATATGGCTTTACTAAGAGAAAAAGATTTTTTTTTCTGAACTACCTGTCATAACAGATTTAATCCAGCATCATAATAATGCTGTGCCAAGAGGAAGGTAAACATAAAGCAGTATAAAATACCAGAATCCCAAAGAAAAGCAATAAGTGAATAATTGAAACAGTTGCTTAAGGTGGGAGATGTAGAGGCTTCCTAAACCAGGTGGAAGAGTCTGATTGTTTTGGTCCCTAATCTAGGCAATGCCATATGCTTCAGCAATGGTTTACAAAAAAACATCAATGTCGGATCCAAATTTTATACAATACATGGAGATAACAAGATTATGGAAAGATTTGGCAAAGCAATGTTTTGATCACCTTTAGAGAATTCCCTTCACCACTGAAGCCAAACAGAAGATGGCATTCTTAACCCCTGAAGTTCTTTTTCAGTATTATGTAGGGGAAAATGGGGTGAAGCACCAAGCCCTGTAGCACAGGAAGAACAGCTCACAGCCTTACCTCTCTGCACCAACTGCCAGATTTATACTTCATGATGCTCCTGACACTTTTCACTGGCTCACGGACAAAGGTCTAGACTCTCATGCCATGTGTTCAGCAGCAGACATTAATAATGTAATATTTTATTCTAAAGATTATGAGTCACATTAATCATAAGTGCAAGCTGTGATGGACTAACAGGTTACTGCAAAAAAAAATTATACCCAAGTTTGCTACCATAGCCAGTTGTCTACAGACTGTGGAAAAAATAAGAAGCAAATGAGGCTTTTAATAAACTGAAAACTATCTTATGTTGGGTGCAAGTCTTGGCTGCCCCTAACTTTACTAATCCCTTCACTGTGTGGAAGGATGCATCTAAAGTATGATTTGGTACTGTGTTATCTCAGGAAGCAGACTGTGAAGACGTGTTATGGTTTTGGCCACAGCAGTATATTATTCATTTAGATTATTGGGATGGCATGTTTTATCTTTGAGATTCCTGGATGACATTTTTATTTTTTTTGACAAGGAACAGCTGATAGGCTAACTGACTTCATTAAATACATGAACAACACCACTTCCATATTGCAATTTACTTCTGTCATGAACAATGAGAAGATAGATTATTTGGACATTATAAGGACATCCAGAAACAAACTTTCAAATCTACTATTTTTCCCACATCTACCTTTTCAAATTGTTATTTGTATTTCACCAGTCACCACCCCCTTTGGCAGAAGAGGAATCTTGTAAAAGGTCATTTTGTAAGACTATTCAGAATGGTCTCTGAAGATGTTAATTTTTTAAGTGAATGTGAAAAATTTAAAAATATATATGCTTATCGATGTGGGTTACCCCTTAACTTAGTCAACACTATTATGGAAAGTGTTATTCACAGCAGAAACATCAAGTACAAACCCATTTTGAAAGATACTATAGGGATACAATCAGTTGTCAAAGGGGTAGAAGAATGGTTTTACAAAGCTTTTATTAATGCCATATGCCAATCAAAGTACACAGATTAAACAACTTATTACTAACAATTGGATCTTTACCATCAAAATGTTATTCCCTCTGCCTTGAAGTTTGTATATAAAAGGAATATCAATATTAAAAATATTGTGGATAGTCTGCGGTGGTGGTGCTGCAGTAGCATTGTCACCTCAAAGTTAGATGTTGCCCGTTCGATTCTCAGTTAAAGTGTCTTCTGTGTGGCGACATGCGTGAATGGACGCTCCTTCGTTGAAGGTTGTGCGTTAGGCCCGGCAAGCCAGCACGTAAAAATCTACTGCCAATCCTTAGCAGACTGGAGTTCCGCTGTGGCGACCCCTAACTGGGAAAAAGCCGAAAGACACAACAACAACCATGTAGGATGTATAGATCATATGGAATGTTCAAATGTGGTAGCTGTGGATAGTGCAGACATATTTACGATAGCGTGAACATTACCATAACAAAAAACACAAGACGTATATGTAATAATTATATATGTAATTGTAAGACTATCGGGTTAGTGTATATTACTATTTATGCATCTTGTGACAGATTTTACATAGGTAAAACTGAGAGACTATTAAGAACTAGGATTCATGAGCATTACTATGCAATTAAGAAAGAAGACAAAATACACTTTATAAACATTCCATAGACTGAATGAATTTCAAAAAAAATGTTTGTTTTATGTTTTAAAAAATACACAGATGCCCTCTCGTGATGGTGGTTGTTGGGGGGGGGGGTGATCACTGAAACCAAGGAGCTGCAATGGCAGATAAAGTTAAATGCTACTTCCCCTCCAGGATTAAATGGCAAAATATCACTAAATTGATTGTTGTCATTAAAATCCATGGACATTTAAATTAGTTTTATTGTAGGTAATATGTATTTTGCAAATCTATCTATATATATATTATACATATAGATATACACATATATTTTATCATCATCATCACCCCCCCTTTCCCATTTTTCTACATGGGGTCAGGGTATCATGTTAACTGTCACCAACTCTCTCGATTCAGTGTCACACTCCTGCCTTCTTCAACACTCATGCCTGACTGTCGCAGATCTTCTTTCACATAATCCATCCACCTCTTTGCTGGGCATCCTCACTTCCTTTTACCTTCTTCTTGTCTGTCCCAAATCTTCCTCACCAGATTGTCTTCTGCTTTTGTACATGTGCCCAAACCACTGTAATCTGTTCTCTTTGATCTTTTCTGCAATTGGAGCTACTTTGGTTTCTGCTCTTATTCCTCATTTCTTGGTCTGTCCCAGAGTGTGCATCCTATCACATTTCTCAGGCACTTAATTTCTATCACCTCTAGCTTCTTCAGTTGTTCTGCCTTTACTGCCCAAGTTTCTGTACCATACATTAGTACTGGTCACACCACTGTCTTCTACACATTATTTTTCAGCTTCTTTGGCATTCTTTTGTCATAGACTACACCCGATAATCTATGCCAGTTGGCTGCAGCCCCCCTGATTCTAGCTTTATTCAGACTACCCTTCTCCTCAACTACTCCTCCCAGATAATTGAAGTTGTTTACCTGTTCCACTATCTTCCCTTCTATCTCTCTTCTCAACTTCTCCTGATTTCCCCAATTTGCTGCCATTACCACCATCTTATCTGTGCTTAGTTTCATCTCATGTGACTTCAGATTTTCATTCCATTCTTCTATCCTTTGCTGAAGTTCTGGCTCAGTCTGCCTGTACTGCCACATTGTCTGCATACAACAGCTTTGTTGATCCGTCCCCTACAACCTGTTTGCTAATGTAGTCCATCACCAGTATGAACAGCAGTGGGCTCAGAGCTGAACTCTGATGTACACCCACATCCACTGGGGACCCCTCTGTGAGGCTGAACACTGTTTGTACTTGAATCATTGGGTCCTTGTACATAGCCTGAACTAATTCTACCAATGTTTCTTGGACTTCAAACCACCACAGTACTGCCTAGATCAGCTTTCTTGGGACCTTGTCATATGCTTTCTCCAAGTCTAGGAATGCACAGTTGAACTCTCTCCTCATCTCTAGCTTCTTCTCAAGTATCTGTCTCAATGCAAACATTTGGTCACCTGTGCTGCATCCTAATCTGAATCCAAACTGTTCATCTCCCATCTTACATTCTACTACTCTGTGTATCCATTTATTAATCACCCTCTCCAGAACTTTCATGCAGTGTGATAGGAGTTTGATACCTCTGTACTGCCCAACAGTTGTGGATGTCCTTTTGTTCTTGTACACTGGCACAAGTATGCTTGTTCTCCAGTCATCTGGGATATGTCTTTCTCTCCATACTGCTATTAGTACCCTCACGAGCCATTTCTCCCCTATCTCACCCAGCATCTTTATCATATCTGCTGTGACTCATCTGAGCCTGCTGCTTTCCCTGACTTCATTTTCCTTAGTGCTGTTATTACTTCTTCTAAGGTGGGCTCCTCTTCTTCTCTCATCGTAGGCTGTTTCTGGGGCAGTACAGCTTCTGTGGGGTTTTCTTCCAAAGCTGAACCTGCTGGAAATACTCCTTCCATCTGCCTTTGATGTCCTCTGGGCTGGCGACCAGGCTGTTGCTATCATCCCTTATGAAGGGTGTCTGACTATCTTCTATATCTTTCTGTCTTTGACTTGCAACCTGATATAGTTTCTTTGTGCCCCTTACTGATTCACTTGTGCAGTGCCTCTGATGCCCAATTTGTTGCTATTGCAACTTATTTCTTAGCTTCTTTGTTAGCCAAACAGTAGTCCTTCCTAGTCTGGTCAGTCTTTTCTGTCTCCCACATCTTCCTGCACCCCTTTATTCTTTTGATGACTTCCTGGACTTCTGCATTCCATCACCAGATTTCCTTATGTACCTTAAGACTGGTGGCAACGCATGATGCATCGGAGACCATCCAGGTGCAATTAACCGTAGGCAAGACTGCTCTGCAAATTGTAGCATGTTACAGGCCACCCTCACAAACTCAGGAACCTCACATGGCCTTCCTGAAAACACTAGAGGGGATAAATGTATCACCAAACACCATCATACTAGGTGACTTCAATTACCCTAATATAGACTGGGAACACTACTCAAGCCCAAACACCCTAGCCCAAAAGTTCCTGGAATTCATAAACTCAAATGCCATGGAACAACTAGTCACCATCCCCACAAGAGGAGATAACATACTTGATCTCATCATCACGAACATGGGAGCACAATGTTCAACACCGGAAGTATACCCCTCACTGGTGAGATCAGATCACAACTAATCTCGCTGGACGTCCTCATCCCACCCCCACTGAAATAAAAAGACCACAGTAAAGAACTTCTCAAAAGCCGACTTCACACTTCTAAAGACTAGTGTGGTCTCCTTTAAGGCCCCCGAACTGGCGGAAAACAGTACTCAAGCCGCTGAATCACTTACAAATGCCTTCTACCAGCACCTGCATGACTGCATGGATAAGGCAATCCCAAGCAAAACAAAGACTCTTTGTACCAAAGGCAAGCGTCCAGTCTGGTGGACCCCAGCCATAAACAAACTCTACAATAAAAGGAGGAAGCTACTACAAGATAGAGCAAAATCCTTAAAAGGTAAGACACCCTTGATCACTATAAGTAAAAAACTAAGAGCTCTCATAAAATCATCCAAAGCAAATTTCGAGAGAAAAATAGCTAAAGACTCAAAAGACAATCATAAGGCCTTCTTTAGCTATGTTAGAAACCTAGGAGGAAACTCCCAGATATGCTCAGAACTAGTTCATAATGATGTGAAGATTACTGATCCTACAGACATTGCCAACATACTGGCTGACAGGTTCAGTGCAAACTTCTCCCCTCCCCCAAAAGGAGAGATATCTATACCAAATGATTGCAGCCCCCAAACATCTCCAGCGCCCAAGTGAGAACTGCTCTCTCCAAAGCAAAAACACAGCATCCATGGGACCTGATGGTGTCCCCGGCTGTGTGCTCCACGAACTAAATGAGGAATTAAACCCACAGCTAGGACAGCTGTTTAATCAAAGTCTTACCTCTGGATACGCACTCCAGGAGTGGCGCACTGCAACTGTGGTCCCACTTCACAAAGGCGGTGCCTCCACCGACCCTGGTAATTACCGTCCCATTAGCTTGACAAGCCTTATCTGCAAAGCCATGGAGAGGATCATAATGGACCTCATAAATAAAGACATAGGGAATTTGCAGACTTTGGATCCAACCCAGTTTGGCTTTGTAAAAGGCAGATCATGCCTTTTAAACTTGGTTGACTTTTTGAAACAGTCACCAAAGCCATTGATGAGGGAAAGGCAGTCCATACAGCCTACCTCGATCTGGCTAAGGCCTTCGATACAATACCCCACTCGGGTATCATTGAAAAACTCATCAGCTTAAATGTTAACCCATACATCACAAGATGGGTTGCAAACTGGCTGAGTGACAGAACCCACAGGGTCAGAGTTGCTGGCGCCATGTCAGACTCAAAGCCTGTCACAAGTGGTGTCCCACAGGGCTCAGTCCTGGGCCCACTCTTGTTTGGCATCTACTTTTCCAAGTACAAGCAAACACAGGAGGGTTATGGCTGACAAAGTTTGCAGATGACTGCAAACTGGGCGCCATAGTAGAAAACACATCTGACACAGATATCCCTCAGAAGGGTCTCACAGAAACGGATAACTGGTGCCAGAGCCACGGCCTAAAGTTAAATGCCAAAAAATGCATAGTCATACCCTTCGGGAAAAACAAGGTTACCCTAGCTACCAAATAGGTGGCAATCCACTGAGCACAGAAGAAGTTATCAGGGACCTGGGGACCCAGGTTGATAGTAGTCTGTCATTCGACACCCATGTAGCTAAAGTAGTCAGGAAGACCTTCTACATTGCCCACCTTATCATGAAGGGATTCTCATCTAGATCAAGGGAGGTCATAGTCTCCCTTTACTCATCACTCATCAGACCAATGATTGAGTACAATGCCCCATTCGAATGTATCTGACCCGACACTTGCAGCAGCTGGAGAGGCCACAAAAGTTCCTCACCAAAAGGATAAAGGGTCTCAAAAATCTGTCCTATGCTGCCCGACTGAAAGAACTCCAGCTCTATTCAGTCGCCACCGCTTGCTCAGAGGTGACCTTTGCCTAACATACAAGGCCATGTCAAACCCAGATTTGATGAATATGCTTCACCTCAAAAAATCTAGATCCATCAGAGCCACAAGGGCGGGAGACTTAAACCTCGACACGGCTATTAATAGGACGTGCTGGAGGGATAGATTCATCACCCAAAGACTCCCTATGCTGTGGAACAAAATCCCGGTACATGTGAGGCAGAGCACCTCGCTGGCCTTGTTCAAGAGAAATCTTGACCAATGGATGGGAGATCGCAGATATACCCCAGGGATTACCGCAGTGACACTGCTCGACAGAGGCACAGCAAAATAATGGGTATAGTTCCCCATACTAAAGGGGTGGCGTAAGCCACAAAACGATGGGCTAGGCTTGTAAATGCCCTCGGGCAGATAGCCTAGTATGAACCTATGAACCTATTTACATACCTGGCTCGGCCACATATCTTTTCTGTAGTCCTAACACCTGCTGTTTTTAGGTGTTGCCATTCTTCTTCAACTCCACCTATTTCCTCCTCTTACTGGGGTGCTAAAGCTCTGAGTAATTCCTTGAGCTGTTGTACTTTTTTTCCAGTCAACTTCCAGGTCTTCAGCCTGGTCTCTGTTGACCTTAGAGCCTTCTCTGACCACTGCTTGCAGCTGATTGTGGAAACTCATGGTTTATGCTGTGGGCCGACTGTTTCAGTGGCGATGACTTTGCAATCATGGATTCTGCCCCAGTGCCTTTTCCTTACTAGGAGGAAGTCTATCTGAGTTGCATGTTGACTACTTTTGTATGTGATCTTGTGACTGTCTCTCTTTCTGAACCATGTGTTGGCTACTATCAAGCCATTTGCCAGACAGAGGTCTAAAATGGCTTCTCCTTCTTTATTCCTGTTGCCCCACACATGTGGACCCTGGCAGTCCTCATATCCTGTTCTGTCTGTCCCAATATGTGCATTCAAGTCATTCATTATCAACATGGATGAGACTAGATGGTAGTGGTTAAGGTCTTCGCCTCCCATGCACAAGGTACAAGGTTTGATCCTGACCTTCAACCAATGCCTGTTTGGAGTTTACATGTTCTCCCTGTGTCTCCGTGGGGTTTCTCCCATATCTGAAAAACATGATGAGTGTTTCCATCTGAAAGTCACCAATAAATGGAGCTGTGGGCAACAGCACAGACTCTACATGGTGCACTATAGGGGGAAGAGTTGTACAGACCAACAGTTTTGGGCATCTACTGTAGTGTGCAGTATCCTCAAGATAAGAGAACACGGATCACAGACTGCGTGCCATGGCAGGGCTATATATATGTTTTTTACGCGTATATTGATTTTGTTATATTTGGATTATATTTATTAAATATAATATTTTTTATTATAATAAATAGGTTAATACCCCAGGATTTAATAGCTTTATTTGACTGATCTATTTTAATTAAAATGATTTTTTATTGGATTTTTTTTTCACATGATATTCTTTGTAATATATTTAATGGGCTGTTTAAATTGGTATTAACTATCTGAAGAAGTCCTGGAGTTTCAGGATGAAAGTGCTTATTAAAGGATTTTATTTTTCCTGTGTTTGGGCACTATGTTTCCGTTTATTGGGTACAGCTGATTTATACCAGTCCCATAACCCATGCCATTAAGGCTTCTATGCTAGAAGGGGGCATTGTAGCATAATGGCTGTTTTAAGTATACAGAAGCATGTTAAGCAAAAGTAGGCTTGTTTTATTCTTTAAGTTGAGAATGAACTTTGCTTTGACTTATTGATTGCAATTAAACTGTCCTTAACTTGAAAAAACTGTCTTCACTGTTCTACCTCTGCTTCACTACCAATTTTTTATAAAGTAAAAATTCAGAAAATTTACTGTTAGTAATTAGAAATACCATACAGTCACACTGCCCTTGGAAACAGTGGAATTTTCCTTTATATGTCTAAATTCCAGCTTTACAATTGTTTAACTACTATGACATTTGCTCTCCTGTTGTTTGCTACCACTACTCCCATGTCACCTGCTGAGTCTGAAAGGTGCTTTTTGATAATGAAGTCAATCGATTCAATTTTACACACCACCTTTGAGAACAGTATGTTGAATTATTTCAGCAGAGAAAGAAATGACACAAAAAGGATTATCCACTTTTTTTTTGCACGGCAGAAAAAGACAGATAAATGGACTTTGCGATTAAATGATAGAAGACATAAAAAGATCCCCAGGTGAGCAGAGGCAGCGAGAGAGAGAGAGAGGGCTATTTGACACTAAAACACTAATGATGTTGTTAGTTTTCTTAGGAAAGATCAAACACTCTTTTGGGACTTATGCAGTTATTTTCTAGCAAACAGAACACACATCAGGACTGATTGGGCCACCAAGTGAGAGAGTCTAACACCCTTTCACTTCTACAAGCCATAAAGGACATATTGCCTGCTCATAAAGAATCACGTAAGATTCAATCAAGCTGGAGGAGAGGGCACAGTCTCACAGAATTTTCTGGAGATAAAACAGCCTTACAAAAGTTTAAAAAAGTTCTGTTTCATTTAATAATCAATTACAGGTTCATATATAATTTTCTTAATTTTGACCTGATTTTTCATTTATAAATATGTGTGTGTGTGTGTGTGTGTGTGTGTGTACACACACACACACACACACACACACACACACACACACACACACACACACACACACATCAGTCAGAAACTGGATGATGGAATTATTGAATTATATACAGTCCTAGGTCTAAGAAATCTGATGTCATATTTTATATTGTGTTTGCTGCACTACTGCATGCACTTTTGTTACTAGTATTTCATTGTTGCATTAGTGTATGCACTTTTGTTACTGGCATTTCATTGTTGCATTAGTGTATGCACCTTTGTTACTGTCATTTCATTGTTTCATTAGTGCATGATCCTTGTTACTGACTTTTCACTGCTGCATTAGTGTATGCATCTTTGTTACTGGCATTTCATTGCTGCATTAGCACATGCCCCTTTGTTGTTGCATAACGCATTACGATTTTCCTTCAGAACATTAACACAGTTGGTAAATAAAAAGGCTCAGAGATGAAATTACCAGAACATCGCATCATATTATATCGAATGAAATACAAGCAAGTCTGTTAACAAAGAAATAACAAAAAACGAGACAGAGCAGACAATATATTTTTGCAGTGGGAAAGCCCCTTCATCCATTTGTGGAGAGCTTCAGCTTTCTTTCTTAAATATTCTAATTTTACAGTCTGCAGTTACAGAAAATGGTAAAAATATGGGTAAAAATTGGTGTAGCAAAATCTGTTCCCACTTCCTGTCTGCAATACTCTACTCAGAAAACATTGCAGTTCAACTGCGTTTACATTAAGGAAAAGGCAACATAAAAGGAAGATTTCTTGCTTCCTCACTACATTTCCCTCCAAAGCTAGCCAAATCACAATCAACCATGAATATAAAATGACAAACCACCTAACGTCATAGCAATAATAGTAGAATTTTTTGTCTCTGCTGTTCAATATGTGGTTCAAGTGAAATGAATGCAAGGAGCTGACATTCTTTAAATAAGCATCTCACACATATTTGAAATATACTTGATTTCCATTGTTCGTGTATTTACTGAATTTTGACTGGTGCCTCGGGGTAAGCATTTTATGCTAAAAACTAAAGCCTTCCTATTTTCTTAAGATAACTTTGGCACAGTTTGACTTCAGGATGCTTGCCTGGAGTGGCTACTTAACATCCCTATAAGATGTATTAATTTCTTTCTCATTATCCTAGTTACATTGCCTCCAGTGTTACCCTTTTTGGCCTTCAACATTCCTAACCACACTTGGAAATAGACAAAAGCACCTACCTTTCTGTGTTGCAAATAAACAGTTTCTAAAAGAGCCTGTAATGTGGTTAAGATTGCTATGGCTGGAGGAACAGGGGAATAAAATAAGTCTGGATCTAGATCACAATGCCTAGACTTGGACAATGCAGTCGTACTCAAATAGCTCCTGGGAGAGATCATGGGCAAAGAAGATACACCACAAGCATGCAGCCTAAAGAATAACTCCTATTACTTGTAGATAACTACTGAGCACATACTCATTTTTATTTCGTATGTTTTCTGTTTTACATCCCATTCCCCTATCATTTGTTGAAGTTCCTGTTCATAGTCTGCTTGTAATGCCTCATTGTCTACATACATAGAAGCTTTGTTGATATATCCTTTCCAACCTGTTTGCTGATGTAATCCACTACCACTATGAACAGCAATGGGCTCACAGCTAATCCCTAATGCATACCCACTCCCACTGGGAACCCTCTTAGAGTCTGAACACTGTATGTACCTGGATCTATGTTTGCTTGTCAAATGGTAATTCCACCAAATGAATATTCCTAAAACACCATTTAGGGAAACTCCTTTTTATCAAAAACACACACCATCAGAAACAAAATCATGGCATAGCCATAGCTGGCCAACATATACACAATGGAAGGCAATACGGACTTAGAGGTATGCTAGGGATAAAGAAATCTGCCCTTTCCCTATTGTAGTGCAATCTTAGAGTTAGTATATATATATATAATTAGCAGCAAGGGGTGTGGGGGGTGTAGCCCCGCACATGAGGAAAATCTGATTAAAAGTGGATCCTCCTCATGTGGGGGCTGCACTCCCCACACCCCTGCTAATTATATATATTAACTTAGAGATCACACTATGGTAGGGTAAGGGCAGATTTGTAGATTACACTACAGTAGGGAAAGGGCAGATTTCCTTATCCCTAGCATACCTTCCATTCTGCGTATGTTGGCCAGCCATGGCTATGCGATGATTTTGTTTCCAATGATGTGCATTTTCGTTGAAAAGGAGTTTCGCTGGATAGTGTTTAAAGACATACCTCTCAACTGTCCAGATTTTCACAGAATTCCCAGACTTTTGCCTTATATTTTTGGTCTGTTCCTCATAAAATTTGTGATTTTCTGGCAAATCAGTGAGGACTGAATTCACTAAATAATGACATATATTTGAATTTCAGACTTTAGATCCTCCAGAAAATGTACTGCAACACAAAACCTTTTATTTTAGCAATTTTCTAATTTTGTAAGAGCAATATTTATAATTTGCACCTATTTTTGCCCCCCCCCCCATTATTTTTGGCTTTGTCCAGATTTTTTGTGTTAAGAGGTTGAGAGGTATGTTTGAGGATAAGTGGTTTGCTTGAATTACCATTCAATGAATGAACACAGACCCATGTACCTGTGTCATTGGGTCCTTGTATACAGCTTGGACTAATGCTACAAATGTTTCTAGGATTTTGAACCATCACAGAACTGTCCAAATCAGCTTTCTTGTGACCTCATTATAGGCTTTCTCCAAGTTTAGGACTGCACTGCTGGACTCCTTCCTCTTATATAGCTTCTTCTCCATTAGCCTTCTTACTGCACATATTAGGTTAGTTGTGTCACATCCTGATCTGAATCCAAACTGCTCTTCTCCCATATTACATTTCTACCACTTTGCATATTTATTTATCAATCACCTTCTCCAGCACTTTCATGTAGTGCAGCAGGAGTTTGATACCTCTATATGGCCCAAAGACATGAATGTCTCCTTTGCTGTTTTACAATGGTACTAGACTTCCTATTCTTCAGTAATTTTTGGATACATCTTTCTCTTTTTCTGATTAAAACTGTATATTCAAGGAGCTGAAAGCACAACTGGAAGTGGTCAAAACTTTCTCAGATGACATAAGAAGTTCATTTGGTTTTGATAAATCATGTGCAAAAGCAACACTTAAAGCAGGAAAGCTGCAGCACCAAGAACATGTCAGTCTGGGATAGGAATGTGACATAAAGGAACTTGAGCAGGAGGGAGTGTATAAATATTTGGGAACTGATGAAGGATCAACAATAAAACATGAACAAATGTGAATAAAATTCAGTAAGCAATATTTTAGAAGACTAAAAATAATATTGAAAACAGCTCTGACATCTAGGAACAAAGTCCAAGCTGTAAACTGTTTTGTTCTTCCTGTTCTTACTTACAGTTTTAGGGTAATTGTCTGGTCCAAACAAGGATAGAATCATTTCAACAGGAAAACAAGAAAAATGATTCACACTTATCAAATGATAAATAAAAATCAGTGTAGACAAAAAGTGTATTTTCCTTGTTCTGAAGGTGGTATGGACCTCCTTGAAATTGATTGTATATATCTGCAATGGTAGGACTGCATACAGATCTGCTGACCTCACCAGATTCAAACTCAGTGTAAGTTTTAAAATGTGAAGAGAGCATGTCTAAGTTGGCATTCCTGCCTAGTTCAGCAGTAGTTTATTGATGTCAAGTGGGAATGGAAATCAAACCAGAAGTAGACAAAAATCAGACAGCAACTGAATATGCCAAAAAACAAAAGAAAGAAAGAATATAAGGAGAAGGATTAGATGAGAATGCAGGAAATGTGTAAAAGGTGTAAATATAGTTACAATTACAGAACACTCCTGGAACAACCTCATGTCGATCAGGATCTGATGCAGGAATGGTTAAGGAGAGGTGAGTGCAAACCAAAAGATTAAAGGTATCATTGACCCAGGATAGTGAATTATGTACACATTGCTTTATAAAGTCCATTGAGCATGTGTGAGGAGCAGACAAATGCAGGTTCGCTAAAACAGAACTGGAAACAGTTAAACATCTTATTGCTGGGTGTGCTATAGTAATGGCAGAGGGTCTATATTATAACATCGAAGTTGCAAAACTTTGATTGTTACAACATCGAAACCACTACATTGAAGGTTGAAAATAGCGAAGCCAAGGGACATCGAATTCATACTTAGGTCAAGATTTCGGTGGGCTGTTCCATAGCTTCGCTATTTCCTCCACTGTTGTGGACCTTAGGGTGAGGGTGCAGGTTAAGGTACGTGGATAGGTAGGAATGTATGTATGGTTTAGTGTAGGGTTAGAAGTAGGGTTTTGTTAAGTGTATATGTGTGTATTAATTAGTTTTTCTGTGTATAGTTTCTTAGGGTAAGTGTGCGATAATTACGGACCTTAGGGTTAGGGTGCAGATTAAGGTTAGTGGATAGATAGGAATGTATGTACAGCTTAGTGTAGGGTTAGAAATAGGGTTTTGTTAAGTGTATGTGTGCAAATTATTTATTTTGGTGTGCTTGCTTCGTGTGTATGTTTCTCGGAACAGCAAATTTTTTCCCAGGGAAAAAATTCGCTATTCTGAGTGTTTGATGTTATCACATTTTGAAATTCCAAGTTCAAGCTTATGGTGTTTGATATTTTGGAATTTCGATTATGTGATATAGACCCGTGGCAGAGGGCCTATATACTGTAAGGCATAATAATGTGGCAAGACTGTTGCATTGGGGATTGTGCAAACATTACATTATTCAAGTAGCTGAGAAGCACTGGAAACATAAGCCACAAAGCATTATAGAGAATGATAAAGTTTATATAACATGGGATTACTCATTACCAACAGTTCAAAAAATAGATGTGAGAAAACTAGATATAGTAGTCTATGAAAAGAAGACAGAGGTAGCATTAATTACTGAAGTTGCTACACAAAGAGATTACAGTGTCTTATATAGAGAAAGACACAAAGTTATAAAATACTAGGATTTGCAGGCAGAAACAAGGGTAATATGGAAGAAGGATACCCAGATAGTTCCAAAAGTAGTAGGAGCAATGGCCTTCATACAAAAGAACTTACAGTCATATTTAGATATGCTACTGATGCATGTAGCTCCATATGAATTGCAGAAGGAGTCAGTTCTAAGCACACTTTGAGTGCTGAAAAGAGCACTTTTGGTTTACATCAAAGATTGAAGCAATAGTATATATCATGAAAAGAAAGGGAAAAAAGTATCAGATATAGGAGACATCCTTGAAGCATTTCGGTTCCATTATATGGAACACTTCAAAAAAGGAGATTTAGATACTGACCAAATAAACTTAGATACAAACCTTATCAATATAAAAAAAATCCCGAAAACTTAAAACTAGTCCTACAAAACCTATATCCTACAAAGAAATTGTTGACAAGATAAAAGAAAGCAAATCTCACAAAGCTCCAGGGATAGATGGTATAATTATGGAAATTTACAAGCTCTTCCCTTCAACAGTATTCTCCCTTTTTCATAAAACTTTGCTAGAAGTCCAGTCAGAAGCAAAAATACCACCCTCATGGAAATATTTTCTCATAACACCAATTCTAAAAGATAATAAACTATCAGACCTTTGCACCTCATACAGACCTATATCATTACTGACTAACAATTACAAGATATTAATGTCAATACTAGCTAACAGAATGAAAATCCCACTTTCAAAAACAATTAATAATGATCAAACTGGATTTTTATACAACAGGCACACACATGATAATATTAAAAGGATACTTACTCTTATAGATTATGTGAATAAAGAAGATAGAGAAACAATTGTAATCGGATTAGACATAGAAAAAGCCTTTGAGTCTCTCAACTGGGAATATCTATTGAAAACTTTAGCATTATTTGAATTTCCTCCTCCCTTCATCTTATTACTAAAAAACATATATATTAATAACTTAGCCTACATTAAATTGGGTCCTTTCACCTCAGAATCTATCCATATAACGAAAGGTACTAAACAAGGATGCCCCCTTTCTCCATTAAATTGGGTCCTTTCACCTCAGAATCTATCCATATAATGAAAGGTACTAAACAAGGATGCCCCCTTTCTCCTATTTTATTTGCTTTGCCTATATAAATACTTGCAGAAATAATACGCAATAATCCAAGAATAAAAGGAATAGAAGTCTATGACTTGTATATATCTAAAATAATGCTTTTTGCTGGTGATATTTTATTAACCCTCTCAAACTCCAGAGAGTCATTAGGAGAGCTAGAAGAAGTAATGGAGAAATTTTATAAGATTTCAGGTCTACACTTTAATAGATCAAAATCAAAATTACTATTTTTAAATAAGAACAAACAACTACAAGTTACAGATAAATCCATCATAGGAAAACAAGAACTTACGCTAAATTATTTAGGAATAGTGTTATGCAAAAATATAAACAAAACAATATTAATAAATTATAAAAACATTATTGAAGCAATAAATATATATATAGAAAAGTGGAACAAAATTATATTAACTTTTGAAGACAGATTGCAATGAATAAAAATGATCTTATTGCCAAAAATACTATATGAAGCATTAGCAATGCAGTTAATTTCTGAAAGATGCATTCTTAAAGAAATAAACTCATGTTTAATAAAATTTTTATGGTATCCCAAAAAGAAGAGAGTTGCTATAACTCATCACATTAGACCCTGGAAACAAGGAGGAATGAACTTCCCAGAAACAGAAACATATATAAAAGCATCTGTTAAAGAAAAATGCTTCAAAAGACCAAAAGCGTAAGGTTCAGTTCAGGTATCTTTATTCTTGTGCAAGGAGACAAAAATGCAGTTACAGAGTTTGTCTGACTAAATCAGGAAGTGTCACAGTTATTATACCTTTCTTTCAAGACATTGCCCACTACGACTGACATAGCAGATCACCAGTTCACAATTCTGTTACTTAACAGATGTTTCTCACATTTCTAGCTGACTCTTCAAAGTTTAAAAAAGATTTTTTTAGTAAACAGGATGGCCTTGATGACCACTGGTCAATTATAACTTTCTTGCTATGTGATGTTACAAGTCTAGGTACTATGGCTAATTCAAGCACAATGCAAGTAAAGATTTATGAAGCAGTTCATTGTTTATAGTATCTAACTATCTTGCAGCTTGTGCACTTTTTCATCAACACGAACAGAGATTATTGTCCATAATGAATGGATCTACAGAAATTATTATTATTCTCTATTTAATTTCCTGACCTAGCAGAAAATCACATGCTTTCCAGTACATTTCCAAGGTATAAACATGTATTTTGCTGTGCTAGCAAACTAGGTCAGAGTGCAGCTTGCAGTGTCAGAAAGCACAATTTCAGAAAAGCATATTTTCAGTTTCAAATAGAACTAATGCTGCATATAGAATAAAAACGTGTTAATTTCCCTTATTTAAAATAAGCATTGCACACATATATTAACACATATTTTTCTAACATTTCCCCCCTGTTAATACTTTTTATTCTATTTCAAAAGCATAAACAGTTTGTTTCTTCTCCTAACTTCTTCCTTTGAGGATTTGCAGCTAAGCGAGTCATTCAGTTTAAACTTATGAAAGTGTTTCCTTTTTCAACAGTTCTTCAATTTCAGTACTTTGATACAAAGTCACAGAAACTGACATATCTATAAAATCTTTGATTAATTTTTTCATGCAGGGAATACCACAGCAAATACATGCGCCTAACAAAAGTAATCCCACACAAATGGCAATCAGGATGTTCATTAGGATGGAACCCCACCCCCCAAACAAATTCTGGAAAAAGTCCATCAGTAGGTTCGGGCCTGGCCTGGTCATGTCTGACACTTGCTGAATCACTTCCAAATGATCGCTGATTTCGTGTTTATTGTCAGGAATAAACGAACAACACTCATCTTTGATTAAAGCGCATGTACCACCTCTCACCACTAGGGTGAAGTCAAGAGCCATGCGGTTTTGAAGCACCACAGTTCTCATTGCATTCAGTTCATCAGTCATTAATTCAAGAGTGGAAAAAGTTGCATTGCTCATGACCTCGAGAAGTTTGGATAGCTTTCTCAGTTCCCAAATTGATTTAACTGCACCATTTGCAGGGGCTATGCCAGCCCAGGATATGATAGTGTCACTCAAGTCCATGTGTGCTAGTTTACTTTTGTCTTTCATGGAGTTATGGTTTCTCCAGCCTGCTACGATCTGTCCCACTGGATTCCCAGGTTTCTTGATTGGATTTTCAGGTATCTTTGCAACGTCTCTGACATTTCAAATTCTCCCATGAGGAAAAGCTGTAGTGTGTCGTATGGCCGGGACCAGGTAACCCAAAAAACAACTGCCGGACCAATTCTCAGGCAACCATTTGTATGCCTTTTTCCCACATATGAAATAACAGTTTTCTACCTTAGTATTGTTATATACCTTCCTTGCATTAAATATTTTCTTATCTATAATAGACAGTTGCTTTAAAAGAACAGGATTATGTTGTATATCACTGACAGTTTTATGCAAGGACTCAAAGTATGAGTCATAATCTGCATCACAAATTGTTTCTGTATTTTTAGCATTTTTAGGTTTAATATAACATTTATAAGAAACTGTTACATTACATTTACTCCAACCTACTTGAATCGTGTCATTCTTAAAAAAGCATACAATTCCTGTTTGTGTAACAGGTAGAAATAATGCAATTTTGTCTCTAGATTTCACAGGTGTAGTCTCAAAAATCAAGTTTTCCCAGGTCTCATTGACCCCTAGGGGGACAGCAGCCATCAATAATCCCCTGTATGCTGTTGGTATAGCTGTGCAAATCCAACAATTCGAAATATTAAAAGTCTCAGCATACACATATTTGATTGCTTGGTAAATGTTAAAGTTCAGATGCCAGTCTATGAGTGTTGAATCACGTTTGTTCGGTCTGGCTGGTGTGGCTGAAGAAAAGAAAGGCCACAGCAAAAAGAACATTGTCACTAATGCAGTTATTAAGATGATTATGCAACATTGCTGAATATACTGCTGATGTCGTTCAGTATTTCTATTGTCTCTAGGTCTTGTCATTTTACTGCTGCTGTGTGTTAGCAAGAGTTTTATCAAGTTCAAAGTTTTTGACTAGTTTACAGTGTGTCAAATGAATCCAAGATGAACGTTCCACAATCTTGACTGCTGTGGGCGTGCAGTACTTGATACGGACCTTCCCACTTTGGTGTCATCCAATTCTTCCATTTGATTGTCTTCACCCAGACCCAAGTGCCTGGGGCTACTGCTACTTTGAATGGTTTAGTTTAGTCTTTATTTGAAACAGAATTAAACTGTAAAATATGTTTGTTATTTAGCATATTCCTCATGTATTTTGCAAGTGTCCAATCTGCTTCCTGGTCTGCAGGCATGAGAGGTTTCCACTGAGGTATATAATAAGCTCTTCCAAAAATCTTTTCGAAAGGTGTCAATCCTTTTGCATTCGGAACAGTTCTCATGCTCAACAGTGCCAGGGGAAAACAGTACACCCAGTTCTTCTGTGTATCTACTATAAGTTTTTTAAGCTTATTCTTTAAAACTCCATTGTGCCTCTCTACTAACCCTGCAGATTGAGGGTGATATGCACAGTGATGTTTTAAAGAAATCCCAAAATACTGACTTAACTGTTGTATAGTTTGGTTAACGAAATGTGTACCATTGTCACTGTAGATCCTTTCCGGTATGCCAAATCTAGGAATAATTTCTTTAACTAGGGTCTTTGCAACAGTGGCTGCATCTGGTTTACTAGTCGGAAAGGTCTCCACCCATTTGGAGAAGATATCCACAATGACAAGGCAGTACTTTTTGTTTTCACATTTGTTCAATTCTATGAAATCTTTTGCTTAATTACCTGCAGGCAGTTAAGGGGTGTGCCATCCACAGGAGTTGGGAGCAAGGTAGACGGATTCAAAGTAGTACATCATTCAATTGTCATGTGAGGTTGACTCAGCAATACAGTCATACAAGAAAGATGCCTAGCAGGGGAAAGATATGCTACTTTTTCTTGCAGTAAAATGATTGCGACTGCATGAGGCACTCTCAATGTGAGTGGGTGGAATAACACTACTGAGGCTGAAGCCTGCACTGCCATTGCAGCTGCAACTACTGCTTGTACACAGTGGGGTAGAGACCGCACCACTGGGTCCAGTTGTGATAAATAATAAGCAATGGGGCATTGTTTGTCCCCATGCTGTTGAGTCAATACTGATGTCATATAACCTTGCTTGAAATCTACAGTTTGGAAAAAACGTTTGTGATAATTTGGTAATCCTAAAACTAATGATGATGCTATCAATTGTTTCAGCTTGCAGAAAGTTAATTCTGCTTCTGGTGTCCATTGTATTAAATCTTGTGCTGCCATAGGCTTCATAAAAATCAGGTCGGTTAAAGGTGCAGACTCCAAAGCATAGTTTGGGATCCAGCTCTGACAAAAATTAGTCGTACCCAGGAAGGACATCATTTCCGTCTTTGTTGTGGGTTTTGGTGCTTGTAAGATCGCTACTTTTCTGTTCTCATCTAATGTTCTGCCATCTTTGGATATTACATATCCAAGGTATTTCACTTGTTTTCTCCAAAGCTGCAATTTATTTTTGCTTACTTTGTGTCCTTCAACTGCTAGAAATTTTAATAATGCTATAGTATCTTCCTTACAATCTTGCTAGGTAGGGGCGGCCAGCAGGATGTCATCAACATAAAGTAAAATTTGACTACCTCTCGGTGGGATAAATCCCACTAAATTACTTGCCATCTCTTGTGAGAATATCGTTGGGCTTTCACTATAGCCCTGTGGTAGTCATGTATATGTATACCGCTTCCCCTGATATGTAAATGCAAACCAATACTGGCTGTCAGGGTATATTGGTATTGAAAAGAATGCATTGCTGATATCTACCACAGAAAAATACTTCTGTTGAGGTTTTAAATCATTCAACAAGGTATGTGGATCTGGCACCGTAGGTGCTCTTGGTATTACTGCGTCATTTACAGCTTGTAAATCTTGGACCATACGCCATTCTCTGTTTGCTTTTCTAACTAGGAATAAGGGTGTGTTACATGGTGAATCAGGAGTTCCACCAATATTCCCTTCTTAAGCAAAGCTGCTATGATAGGTTTAATACCTGCCTCTGCATCTTTTTTCAAGGGGTACTGTCTCTTTTGTGGTCTAAATGCTGACTTTGGCGTGATAGTAACTGGTCCTGCTGTGCGAATAAGTCCTACGTCTGACTTTCCTGTTGACCAGAGAGTTTCTGGTATGTATAACAAAGCTTTTTCTTCCTCTTCTAATAAGAGGACTTCTCAGCTGTCTTTGCTGGACTGCAAGTGTACAGCTGGATGTGTTTGTGTTATCCAGTTCAGTTTCTGTTTTTGTATTCCCTGTTCTGACAGTTCTGATTCTGAATGTTTTTCCCATTTTGTGATCTTTTCTCCTAGTTCTATCCATTTTAAATTTTTCTCTTTAGTTAAACTAACATGTGGTATTAGATTTGATTTGTAAAGTGAAAAGAACTCCTGGGATAATGAACAGCTAACTACACTGTTCCCTTTCATGTCCCAGTACAGATTACACAGTACTAATCTGTTTGCATGATTTTTAAACAATTCTTGTTCATATTCTTTGTCAGGTCCTGTTGTATTACAATAATACAGAGTACAGTGCAACAGGTGTTGTATGTTAATGCAAAAGGAGGGGAACTTACTGATAGCTACATTCATTAACTCTTCAGTTACTGCTCCAGGGCCAGTCGTAACTAAGTCCTGGCTGTACCAGTAAAATGTCTCACCTTCAGTTTGCACTGCAAAAGTATTGGTTTGTCGCTGTGCTTCCATACCCTGCATGGTTGGAACTACTGCTATGCCTAATAGTTGCATAAGATCTCTGCCCAAAAGGTTCACTGGGCATTTTTCAGAAACAACAATTTTGCTTTTCTGGGTTAATCCTGAAACAGGATCTGTTATTGTAATGTTATGGGAGAGAGGCTCCCGATACAGCTGTCCATTAGCTGCTTTTACTAGTATAAAGTCATGTGATTCTGAATTTTCTGGTAGTTTGGAGGGGTATACCAGGATTCGTGATGCCCCTGAATCACACAAAAATTTGACTTCCCTCCCTTCTACCAGGAGTGTCACTTCTGGTTTTGTATCAGCCAAATAGAGCTCTAAGCTCAGTAAGGCTAAGTCTAATATTTCATTTTCTTCACTATCGGTAGCTTCCTGCACTTCCTCTATTATCACATTCTCTGCTCCTTCTATCACATTGTCATTTGTCTTTTCTCTATTATTCCTATCTAGTGATTCCTGACTTTCATATAGTCAGTCCTCACCCTCATCGTTTTTGTCTTCCACTGCTGACTTCTTATTTTTCCTGCAATCCCTTGCCATGTGTCCTTTTTTCCCACATTTGAAGCACTCACCTCTTTTCTTTCTTCCTTCAAAGTCCTCTGATCGCTGATCAGATTGTTTATTTCCCTGGGCATTCTTTTTGCCCTTTTGTCCGGACTGTACTAAATAAACTTCTCCATCTTCTACAGTGAATACTTGGGCTTTCTTTTTCTTTTTATTGTTAAAATGCCTTTCGGCATGTCTAGCATATTCAAGCAGTGATTATAATCTGCTTGTACGATGGTCTACCATATGTTTAGTAATGAAACTACTTATGGGTGCAATACTGCCTTTCAAAAATGCATTCTTTAACTGCTGCTCATATGGGGAATCTTGTGTCTGGTCTTCAGGCACCTGCATTCCACAGTGGTTGTTAAAACATTCTAATAATCTGACAAAATATCTATCAACAGTTTCACTTTCTTGTTGGATGCATTGATTAATGCAAGTCCAGTCTGCCCTAGGCTTCTATTTCTCAGAAATTCAGTCTGTCAGACCTTTCACTCTGTTATCTAGTTCTGCACTGCTATGTGGGAGGGGCCTAAGTGCAGAATCACGAGGATTCCAGTTGCCACTGATCATGTGCCAATGCCAACTATTTGTCTGACTACTTCTTCTACTTCCTCTCCGTTTAAGTGATAACTTAATCTCATGCCCTGTAAGTCTTCTAAGAACTTTCTAAAATTAACTTTTGGATGGGGAATTCCCTCTGTGGCTTTCTGGATGTCTTCCGGTGTCCACAGTCTGTATACTAAGAGAGTTGGGTCCTGCCCTTCTTGTCCTGCCTGAGGATTTGGTACTTCTATGAGTGGGCATATCTCTTCTTCACTCATAGCCAGTGAATTTCCATTCATTTGATATAATTCAATATCCCATTTTAAATTACGTGTTCGAGATCTAGTCTTGATAGGATCTCTAACAAATGGTAGTGGTTTTATAGGAATAACTGGATATCATAGAGGTGAGTCAGTTTGTTCTTTTGCTTCATATTCCAGTAAGGGAACTGGTAAGGGAACCGGAACCAGAGAGGGCGGAGGGGCCGATGCTATAACTAAGTTATTATCCTCTTTGTCTAAAAACATTGCTTTTAAATTTTTATTCTTTTGTTCTCTTCAGTTTGCTTCCTCAATCCACCTGTGTGCCTGAGGAACTCCTAATTTGCGCTGTTTTTTAACCTGACCTTTAGAATCAGTTTTTAACTGTCTAATAAGTTTGATAAGCAAGGATCTTTCTAGTTCCCCATCAAATTCATATTTATTAACCCATTTAGTATAATGTCTAATGTTGTTGGCTCGCTGTGATTGCATATATATTGCATCTTCGGTTAACGGTGGGCTTTGGCGTCTTTTTGTTTTTGTGCACGTATTACCCATTTTGTTCTAACCTTTTAAATGCTACTTAACCCTTTTATTTTTAATGTGGTACCACCAAGTGTTTACAGTCTCTTCAGACTATCTGCCTACTTATTCTGTTTCCCTGATCTATGACAAGATAGCAATATTTCTGTCCCTGAATTTTAATAAAAAATTCTCACATAACAAATACAATCAAGTCCCTGATCTAAAACAGAAAAAAGTAGATTCACCCTACCTGAGCCTCAGTGATTGGTCACTCACTGTTCAAACGGAACCCGCCTTCAGTCGTAGATCAGAAAAGTGGCTGGCCTCTTTCGCACGACAATTCAGTCAGAGGTCTTTCAATGAAGAAGATCCGATGTGGTATCTTCCCTGCGCAGTTTCATGTCACCTGGCCCATCTGATCCCAAGCTAAATGAGGGTTTCCGGTCTGAAGGACCAAAAAAATGTTAAAGAAAAATACTTCAAAAGGCCAAAAGCATAAGGTTCAGTTCAGGTATCTTTATTCTTGCGCAAGGAGACAAAAATGCAGTTACAGAGTTTGTCTAATTAAATCAGGAAGTGTCACAGTTATTATACCTTTCTTTCAAGACATTGCCCACTACGACTGACATAGCAGATCACCAGTTCACAATTCTGTTACTTTACAGATGTTTCTCACATTTCTAGCTGACTCTTCAAAGTTTAAAAAAGATTTTTTTAGTAAACAGGATGGCCTTGACGACCACCGGTCAATTATAACTTTCTTGCTATGTGATGTTACAAGTCTAAGTACTATGGCTAATTCAAGCACAATGCAAGTACAGATTTATGAAGCAGTTCATTGTTTATAGTATCTAACTATCTTGTAGCTTGTGCACTTTTTCATCAACACAAACAGAGCTTATTGTCCATAATGAATGGATCTACAGAAATTATTATTATTCTCTATTTAATTTCCTGACCTAGCAGAAAATCACCTGCTTTCCAGTACATTTCCAAGGCATAAACATGTATTTTGCTGTGCTAGCAAACCAGGTCAGAGTGCATCTTGCAGTGTCAGAAAGCACAATTTCAGAAAAGCATATTTTCAGTTTCAAATAGAACTAACTATAGAATAAAAATGTGTTAATCTTCCCTTATTTAAAATAAGCATTGCACACATATGTTAATACATATTTTTCTAACAGCATCTGTGCTTAAAACTACAATAGACTGGATAAACCCAAATTATTTTGCCAACTGAAAAGAATTAACAATGGCTATATTAACAAATGAATTTAATCTGTTAAAAAATTTTAATAGTAGACAAATCAAACAAACCCTGGTACATATTATGCATAAGTATACAATATAATATAACAAAACCTTCTACAACAACACTGATTAATCATTACATCAATTCTTTTAGGAAACATATTAATGCAAACATAGATCTAAAACTTTGGTTTGACCTTTTAACCCCATTTATCATCATTAAGAACTTTTCTCACAAAATATATAGGGAAACAATAACCTCCTGGGAACAAAATGGATTCTTATGCTGGTTTCAATGTGTAAATACATTAAATGTTTTAGATATACATATGATAAAAACTGCTTACATTATTCCAACACAAGACTGGTTAACCTTACAAAGCATTCTAATGTACACTCAAGATTTATGAAGATTAATTAATAATTCCTCATTTAAAGATATTCCAAATCTAATAAGTTTTCTGTATGAATTTATATATAATAGTTGTGAAAAGAAAAATGCCATTTCAAATCTATATAAAGAGTTAATAACATATAAAACAATTCCTAAACCATCATACTAGCAGTTCCTAACAAAAGGTCAGTCATTGTAGTTAACAGAAGAAATTAAAACTAACATCTTACTATCAGTTAATTACACCTCTAACACACAGTACTGGGAAAATATTTAACTGGAAATACTTACATAGAGCATTTTTAACACCAGAGAGAATTAAAAAGATCAGTACTACTACAAATGTTTTTTGCTGGAGGTGTGAAAAGTCAAATAAAGCAGACTGGATTCATATTTTTTATGAATGTAATAAAATGAAATCATATTGGAATGGACTCAATCATTTTTTACAAGCTTTATTTAATGAATCCTTTACCTTAACTAAAGTATTAATAATTCTAAATGTAAATGAAGGTCCCTACCTGAATAAGACAAATATGTATTTGTTATGGACAATACTTGCTATATCTGGGAAATGCGTAACCAGAAGGTGGAATTAAAATACACCCCCGACCTTGGAAGAATTCTACACTTTACTGAAGACAACTGCATTGATGGAAATAAAAATCAAAGAACTACGAATCTATCCCAGGCCATTGGTAAATAATCATTGGAAGAAAGTTATATCTTTGTTGGACACTCTGCAATAATCAATATTGTATCTCTGATAACTGATCTGTTAATTGTTTATAAAGAATTGTAACGTCAGAATAATGAAGCCCGATAAGGGCGGTGGGCTTGTGTTTATGGACCAGTCAGCTTATAACGAAAAGATAGAAACTCAATTACACACGGATGCATACTGTCATGTGTCCCTTAATGAGTTTAATGGGGCTCATAATAAAATCAAACAAGTGATAGATGATTTCTTTTTAGAAACATCTATCGACTTAGATTTGCATCAATTTTTGTCTATGCTACTACCTACTTCCTACTACCCCCGCAATTTTTGGAACACCAAAGATTCACAAATCTTTAGATGACCCACCGTTCAGAATTATAGTTGACGGAAGGGGTTCAACTACTTATGGCTGTGCAAAATTTGTGGACAGTGCCCATAAGCCTTTTTTAGAAACAGAACCACAAATCTGTAGAGATTCGTGGGCTTTTCTTGACGCAGTTAACAAATTAGAGTTCATGCCCAACTGTTCATTTTTAACCATAGACGTTAAAGACCTTTACACGGTCATACCACATGATTTGGGGATAGAATGGACTTCAGAATTCCTTGTTAGGAAAAAAGCAGACGCTAATTCAATCTATTTAGTCACGACATTATTGGACCTCATTTTAACGAACAACTACATGACTTTTAACAATAACTTTTATTTGTAAAAGTCAGGGGTAGCCATGGGCTCTCCCTGCGGAGGCAGTTTTGCCAATGCAGTTATGGCCCAATGGGAGTATTCTTGCCTTTATCAGAATCAAAGTTTTCAGAAGAATGTGTTTTGGTACACGCGGTACCAAGACGATATGTTTTGCTTATGGGTAGGTAATGTAGGAGAGATCCCTGAGTTTATTAGCAATATAGCTAAGACAACCACATTTTTGAATTTCACCTATGAAGTAGGAACTAATTTTGTTAATTTCTTAGATATCAGGTTAGAAAAGGATTTAACAAGGCTTTGTTTCAAAAGTAAAATTTATCGAAAGCCAACATATTCCAACATCTTTTTGCACTATACCAGTAATCATCCTCACCATCAGAAGCGTGCTGTAATAAAGGGCCAAATGGTAAGAGCAGCGCGCATGACAACTGATGATTTTGATTTTGAACAAGAGTGCAATTTATTGGAAACTATGTTTTTGAATAGGGGTTATCCCTTAGAGTTAATAACATCAATGAGATTGGAAGTCCAACAGAAAAGAGCGTGGGTTTTTTTTGCCTCCCTGTTGAACTCCGACCAACAAATACACCACTCCATTAGTGGAGATAATTCTTCATTACATGTGGATTTGGCCAACAATTTTTCATATAATACAAATTACAATACTGATAACTCCTTTAATGATGTTAGGAATGAATTATATCAGACTAGTTTCATCAATACTTATTCCCTTGATTCTTATTGTATAATGAAGATTCTGCATAAGAATTGGGTTCTGATTAGTAGTAACGAACATCTGTCAAATTCTTTAGGCATCAAACCTAAGATAACATATAGACGTGGCCTTAACTTGAAAAATATAATAGAAAAAAAGAATGACATTTGTACCACACATTCAAAAATTAAGGGCATGTTCAAGTGTGGTCATTGTGCACAATGTAAACATGTCCTAGTCAGTAGTTCTTGTACTATTAACGGTCACAAGTATCATCTTAATTCTAAATTCAATTGTGAGTCTAAAGCCGTAACATATGTAGCCCTCTGTCAGTCCTGTAGTGTTTTTTACATTGGGAAGACAGAGAGGAAACTCAAACAACGTATTTACGAGCATTATTATGCCATTAGTAGTAAAGATACTAACAATGCTCTTGCTAAGCATATTTTATATAATCCTGCACATTCATTTAAATTCATGGTTTTACAACAGAGATGTATTGATATCCGAGGTGGCCCTTGGCATTTAAAACTTGAGCTTGATGAATTAAGATGGCAGATAATTACTAATGCTCATATGTTTCCAGGCTTAAATGAAGTTTTGTCAATTAAGTGTGTATTAAAATTATTATCACTTAATAGATAAACATTTTTAGTAGCCTTGTTCATGGCTTTTAACATCCATCATTTAATATTTAACATCTAATTTTGTTACTGGAATTAATTAATATAATATGTTATTAATTAAACATTCACTTTAGTTGTCAACATTTAGGATTATCATATTGTGTTTATAGTTGATCTACATTTTCGTTGCCATTTTTGTAATGTATCATAGTATAAAGCCTATTTAAAGTATTCTAGATTTTTAGAAAATATTCTTGAACAATATATTTTTAAAGAATATTTTTCAAAAACATTTTTTAAGAAAACATTATTTATGGAATACAATATATAATATATATTTTATTGTCTGAGAGGGGGACTTGTATGTATTTATGTTTTGATTTATTTGTCATGTTTCCATGTACTAGTTTATGGATTTGGCAAGTATACGAACATCAAATGAAATTTTGCTTTAAGCATTAATTGATTACTAATTGGATACTAATTACTATTTAGTATATTAAGGCTGAATGTTTTAGTTTTACTGTTTTGTCTGATGAAGGCTCGGTATTAACTGAGCCGAAAGCGCTTACGAATAAACAGTTTTTAACCTGCTTCCCGCTCTCTAGTACCACTACTTGTTTAATTGATCTGTTAATTCTATATTTAATAACATACAGCGTATATAACTGAAAGGTAGGCTATTGTAAATATTGTATATAGTTGTTTAAAATGATATTTAAAAATATTATGTAAATGTTATTTTATTTGAAAATAAAAAAAAAAATATTTGAGGAAAAAAAAAAAAAGATTGAAGCAATACTAATTTCATGAATTTTAATCATACCCTGACTTAGGAATGGGGTCCATTCCCATCATGGTATTAAAAACCCAAAAGACTTGAAGAAATTAAAAAAGAACCTGTGAGTACTTTGAAGAGACATGTCTCCCCTAACTCACCCATCATGTCTACCATGACCTCATCTGAGCCTGCTGCCTTCCCTGAATTTATTTTGCTAGTACTCTTCTTACTTCTTCTACAATGGGGTCTTCTTCTATCAGCATAGGCTGTGTTTGGGGGAGTAGTGCTTCTGTTGGGTTTCCTTTATTCAGAAGCTACTGAAAGTACTCATTCCAGTTGCTTTTGATGTCTTGTAGACTGATCAGCAGGTATTCCTTGACATCCATTGTGAAGAATTTCTGATGACTACCTTCTTTATCTTTCTGCCTTTTCTTTGCAACCTGAAAAAGTTTCTTTGTGCCATCTGCTGAGTTGCATTCCCAAAGCTGGTAGAGTGCCTCTGATTCCTTATTTGTTGCTATTTCAACAGTTCTCTTAGCTTTTTTTTTTGTTAGTCAGCCAATATTCCTTCTTAGCTTGGTCCAGCTTGACTATCTGCCATGTTTTCCTGCATACCATCTTTTTTGTCATAACTTTTTGGACTTCTGTATTCCATCTCCAGCTTTTCCTGTACACCTTATTTATATACCTGCTCAGCCACATAACTGTTCTATATTCTTCACACGTTGTTTTGAGGCACTGCCATTCTTCTTTGGCTCCACCAGTTTTCTCTTCTTCCTGAAGTAATAGAGCCCTGAGAATTTCATTGAACTCATGTGCTTTCATTCCAGTCAACATTAAACTCTTCAACCTAGTCTCTTTTTACCTTACAGCTTTCTCTGATCACTGCTTGCAGCAATTCTGGCAACAAGCAGTTTATACTGCAGGCCAACTATTTTACTGGGGATGACTTTGAAATCTCTGATTTCACCCACTACCCTTTCCTTAGTAGGATGAAGTCTACCTGAGTTGCATGCCAGACCTCTTGTATGTGATCTTGTGACTGTCTCTCTTGCTGAGCCATCTGTTGGCAACCACCAAGCTATTTGCCATACAAACATCTATAACAGCCTCTCATTTTTTTAATTCTTGTTTCCCACTCGTGGACCCAGACAGCCCTCATATCTTATTCTTCCTGATCAACAGGATGGGTATTTACCAGCGATGAATGGGCTGAGAAACTGGCCTATTCTGACCAATGCCAGGGACTCATGCTATCTATGGGAGGGGTCTGTGTGCCTCTGTTGGCCAGTGTGCGCCCACCATAAAGCCCACAAGCTGTGTGATGCACAGTACATAGCTAAAATGAATGCTATATCAACACCAACTTATGTTGCCCTGCTTTATCTAGTAGATCCTGAACTGCTGCATGAATGTATTATTTTCCTCATCATTACAATCCTGGTGTTGGACATGGGCTGAGATTATGAATAATGTCCTGTCTTTTCTCTGGAGTCTGGCAGCCATGTGTCTATCATTAATTCTAGTGACTTCCCTCAGAGTTTTTGGATGACTCTCCCTTACCGCAATTCCCACATTATTTCTAGTCTGTTCTTCCCCTAAGCAATAGATGCATGATCCCAAGCCGAGTGGCTTTGCTTCCCTGATACTTCTTTTATCTCCAGAATACACAGGATGTCCAGTCAGGGGAGGCCCGTGCTATTGGACTGCCGGACTGCAGCTCCCTCAACTGAAAATAACCCCCTCAACTAAAAGTAAAAGAAATAAAAAGAAAAAAAAGTTTAAACATTCGTGGACTTCGCGCATGCGCAGTAGTCCGGACTGCTACTGAGAGTCTAGAGCATGCGCAGAGACTCTCAGCAGCAGTCCTGATAGGGAAACATGAGGAACGGAGCTCCTAAAAGTCTATGCAGTTTTAAACTGCATAGACTCGCTGGGAAAACGCGTCGGGGTTGGACTGCAATGCCAGCAGTCTGGAATTGCTGCAGTCTCTCGTCGGGAAGATCACGCAGGTCTTTGGATTTAGTGGATCTCACGGGTCTGGAGTTGAAGGCGGGCTTTGGACATTGAATTTATGGTGATTTACTTGGATGTCCTTACTTGCATTTATGGTGATTTACTTGCATGGAAAAGGACAAGCTACCACAGGTAAGTGTGTGTGTGTGTGTGTGTGTGTGTGTGTGTGTGTGTGTGTGTGTGTGTGTGTGTGTGTGTGTGTGTGTGTGTGTGCGTGCGTGCGTGTGTGTGTGTGTGTGTGTGTGTGTGTGTGAGAGAGAGAGTGTGTGTGTGTGTGTGTGTGTGTGTGTGTGTGTGTGTGTGTGTGTGAGAGAGAGAGTGTGTGTGTGTGTTTTATACATAATGTGCTTGAAGGCATATCAAAAACAGCAATGAAGTAAAGAGTGCATCCCCCCCCAAAAAAATTACTACATGCTTTTCTAAGAAAAAAAAGTTTGATGACTGGTGATATTTGTGTGAAAAAAAGTCTACTTATATTTTACAAGCGTCAGCAGAGATTTTTCATTATTTGCCTGTAGCCTTAAAGTTTTGTCGTGCACTGACACTGAAATGCTTCCCTTATCTTCAGTAAAACCATGCAGGCTCCAGTGATATCTCTAGCTAGCTGAAGACTTGCTTGTGGCCTTAAGGGCAATAGGCTTTGTGCTGCTACTATCATCCTTGCTACAAGGAGGCTCCCAAAGAGACTGTAGTCAAGGCTTTGAAACCAAGATTATTCTCACTGTGTTTGTAACCTTATAAGAATAAGGCAGTGTAAAACACAGCTTAAAAGCATGTCTCTTATTAAGGGCGAGTGCACAGAATAAAAGATGCAAAGCTATTCAGAGGATGCTTCGTACAGGTTTTAAAAATGTATTAGCTCTGCACATTAGGGTTCATAAGAAAAATATACTTCATGTGGTGGTAAGCATAGGGTTCTGAGATTCTGAATATCTGTTTGCAAAACTCACTGCAGTGGCATAAAACAGAAACACAAGTCATGATGCATATACTCCACTATTTCTTAACAATTAAAAAAATGAAATGATTATGGCTTATGCAAAAACAATAAGCAAGTAATGTATTGGTTACAGATTTCAGATTAAGAGATAATAAAGTTCCATGTTCCTGTGTAACTGCCCATTTTGGACTACAAAGATAATAACAGTTAACTTATATCTGCTATGTGAGACACAGATCAATGAAAAACAACACATACTTAATGCTTTAAGACAGAACAAATTCATTTATTTTGCTTTTTTTGCTACTAATTAGCCATTTCAGTTGTGCTATTAATGACATATATTCTTTTGTCTCATCAAAGTTATCACTTTGGGGGGGCGTAGCCAAGATGTCAGAGAGATAACAGCACTTTTTTGATGCTCTGCTTAACAGAAATTTCTCTGACAGGGAATGTTCTTAATATTATTTTAAAAACATCTAAGTTTTCTTTCACCTATATATTTAGATACAGTGGATTATTTATTTCTACAAATATTTCAATTTTGGTGAATAGAAAGTGAATTACATCCTGTCAGAAGTACAGCAGCTGAATATAACAGACTCTCTCAGCCATGAGTCATTCAAAAGCCTCTCTCCAGGAAACTTCCATGAAGAAAGAATTACAAAGAATAATATCCAGTATTCAAGATCTTTCCATGAAAATGGACAATTTAGAAAAAATCATGGAAAACATGAAGAAAGAAAATAGAAAGCAGATTGAAGAATTCAAGGCGATAATTACAAGACACACAGACCAGATAACAGAAATTGAAGAAACTCTTAATGAAATAGATGGAAGACAGCATTAAAATGATAGTCAGATTGACTTCTTACTAAAGCAAAACACCGCACTTTCAGATAAAGTGGAGGACCTAGAATCAAGGTCATGAAAAAATAATATTAGAATATACGGCATACCTGAAAAAATGGAAGGAAATAACACAATTCAGTTCTTGAATGACTGGTTGCCTAAGACACTAAACCTACCTGAATCTCTCTCTTTTGGGATAGAGAGAGCTCACAGGTCATTGTCAAATATGTCTGTGTCAAAAAATCCAAATGCTTCAAGATCCATTATTGTAAAATTTTTATCATCTCAAGACAAGGACTTAATCCTGAGAACAGCGTGGGCAGGTAATCCTATACAAATTAATGGTCAAAACATAAGATTTGACAATGACTATACCTCTACTATAATAACTAAAAGAAAAGCCTGCATTCCTCTCATTAAAAATCTGAAGAAAGCTGAAATTAAAGCACAAATCATTTTTCCTGCCAGAATTAAAATACATCTATCTGAAGGAACAAAAATATTTAATAATCTTGATGACGCCTCTGAATATGTGAAAAAGAATAAGATTTTGGAAAACACTGAAGATATGGACATCTCATTACCTAGTTTAAAAAGGCAGGCAACAAATGGAAAAATGTTATTGATTGATGAAACAAGCAAGAAGCTTAAGGGTAAATAATATAAATTAAGCTCTTCCACAATTCCTTCAAATCCCAAACTTTTCATGCTACAAATCACCTACATCTGGGAAAAACATACATGTTAAGGTAAAAATCATTTAATATTTATTAAGTATGCTTATTTATTTATTTATTTTTAAATTTATTTGCTGTTTAAAAGCCTTTAATACAAATACGCTAGAATGTTAAACATAGATGTTAAAATTCTAAATCTTCCCTTGACAGAGTGTATTATTAGTTGACAACTACATAGGGGCAATGTAACAATAACATAGAAATATTGGTTAAAACAAGAACCCCCTTAATACCGGATACTGTATGTGTATTAGATTATGATGATATAGATCACTCCGATAAGTGAAATGAAGGCTCCCCATCTCAGTGCGATTAAATGAAAGTGTAGCCCCTTTTTGCATCAGCGGGCTTTCTCTCCTGTTAAATGTCATGTTATGCTTGGGTCCTTTTAGAGCTAATGGATATAACTTAATGTGACTTGTACTAAATAGTTTAAAAGGTATTGGAAATTGTTCTTTATCATAATAAGAGAAGATTGTTTTCTTTCTAAGAATCCGTCATGACATGTAAAAATGCATTCTCATACACTTGAGAGGTTTGTGTCTTTACTAAATGTGGTTTGTGGGTCCATCTGCTGATGGAGAGAGAAAAGGAGATGTATTTTCTGATGAAAGCTGGTGGAGTGTGTGTTGCAGAGACAGGAGGGTTTGTATGCTTGATATCAGATACATTGGCCAGTAAAATTGATAGTTACAGAGAATTTTATATTTATATAAAATGGGGCAAAGTTGTTTTTTTTTTTTTGTACTTCATATACATAATTTTTGAGTAACATATTCTGTTTTTCTTTTCTCTCACAAAATGCACATCACGAGTATCTCGTGAACAGTTATCATAGCTTGCTGCAGATTCCCTAGTGCAAGCTTTTAACCGCCAAAATTCAAATGTTAAAGGAGAAGGAAGGGAAAAAAAAGGAAAAAGAAGCTGTTGCCTCAAGACTTCTTGGTCAGATCTTCTTTGTAATACAAGAGACTTATGCATGTACTCTCTCGAAGTCTCTTTTGTCATATGAACTTTGGTTACGTATTCACGTTACCAGAAATCTTCACATGAAAAAAAGAAAAAGAAAATGGAACAACTGAATGCTTTATCACATACCAAGAGCGACAAAGAAAAATATATAAAAAACATAGACATATATAAAGGTCCTTTTTACTAAACCAATGTTGATGCTTATGTTGTTCCCTTCATAATAAGTTTTCTGATGACGTGTTTTACAAAGTAGTTTACACTTGATCATTAGTTGGCAGCTGTAGCTAACAGATACAGTGAAAACATAGACTAGGTCATCTGATCCTTTTTGGTTAGCAGAGCAGAAAGCGGCATATGCAATGGTTATAAAGTCACTAAAATACATTATCTATTGGGGGTTAATGTGTTCTTATTATTTTTAAAGTAGATTTTGGGGCAGCTATGCATTTTCTGTGCTTTCATCTTGATATCTTCGTCCTCAATCTTATTGATTATATGAGTTGTTGGTTGATGGCAATACTGCTGGATTGGGGAAGCCAAAGCTGCAGACAGACCATTACAATAAATAATAATTCTGTTATAAAAGGGTGAAATAATATATTGGGGCAGGAAAATTTTCGGTTCCAAAGAAAAGGAGACAGTTCTGCTTAGAGAATAATCTTAGTTGTTACTGAAGTGATGCTTTTGCCTCACTAGTCAGTGATAGTAGTAGAAGACTGTTAGGGGGGCAGTGCAAAGTGGGGATGGTTACTTTTGACTTATAGTTACTACTTTCATCAGGACATGAGGACAGTTGTTATTTCCAAAGGTAGCCTTTACTTTTTAACTGCTTTTCTAATTAATAGTTTACATTATGTTGGATTTATAGTGAATGGTGAAATTGTGATCTACTTAATCCACCTCCAGCTACATAAGTGCATACTACAATCTGACATTTTCACTAATATTCATAAAATATTGAATGTTTTACTGTCTGTAGACTACAAAAGATATATTGCATGTTAACCACTGCCACTCTAACTGAAAAAATATTGGTAAAATGTGTTAATGTATTTTGTTAAAAAGGACAACTTAAGGGAACACATTATTACTATAACATCTAAAACTGAAGTGTCCTTGAAGGTTAAAAGCTGTGACTTCGTTATATGATATTTTTATCAAAATCAAGCTACACTACATAGTTTCTTTAGACTCACATCTTTGGAAAGAAAAGCTAATGTTTTTGATGATTACACAGATCTATATACCTGCATAGATATTTGTGCAACTAAAATATTATCTTCTCATGTAAAAAATTCTCATTAGTACATCTTTATTTTAAATATCTTTAATACCTTAAGAAATTATTTAAGGTTAATCAGATATGTTTTTTTTTTTTTTTTTTTTTTTAGGGGAAGGAAAAACTGGTGATTTTATATCTTATATAAAAGGAAAATAAGCCTATAGGCTATATATTATTATGCTGATTCTATAGTAAATATTAACACTGTTGTGATTTCACAGACAAGTTCATACAGGAATGTTTTGTTACATGATAAATGTTCTTATTTTTATACATAAACTTCTTTACTGAATTTCTAGATGAGTAGGTTTTGATCTAATGTAGTATACTAGATTAAGATCTGTATTAGTATAGAATAGACATAAATGAATATGATATACTATGTCATCATACAAGTTTAAAGACACTGTTCTTAAAAAATTTGAAAATTACATTATTCATGGTAATTGATGTTTTTCCACAATATCTCCTACATAGTAATACCTATTCATCCTGGAGAATTCATATGTTGTAGTTTGTTGATCCAATAAAATATTAGGTAGTAGCATTAGAGAACGATAGTCTTGAGCACTAAGGATGATAGAGGGTGGTATTGATGACTTCTTCATCAATCCAGGAACTAGATGTTCCGTGGTTAGTTTTGTATATAGTTATATTTTCATCTTCTCTGAACATTACTTGTTAATTAAGTCCAGAATAGTATTTATCCATCAAAAGCTTAAAGTAATCAATGTTTGGGTTTAAATGTCTGTCTCTGAATGCAAATGGTCTTAATAACCCTAGTAAAAGAGGAAGGTTACTCAAATACCTAGCATCTAATAAAGCTGACATTATATTTTTGCAAGAAACGCACATTATTCAGAAAGATCTAGAAAAAATGGCTTTTAAAGGTTATAGTATTCTAGCTGAATCTCATTTCCAAACAAAGAGAAGAGGAACCATGATTTTGTGGAAAAATACATTACCAATACCTAAAATAATTAACAGATTCTCTGATAAAAATGGTATGTTGTGTCTAGTAGTATTGGAATTGAATAAGAAATATTTTACTTTAGCAAATATGTACTGGCTACCTGGTATTGGTGCTAAATCTGCAAACAAATATTTGGAAATAATAACAGCAAATTCTAAAGGAGATATCATTTTTGCAGGTGATTTTAATTGTATTCTATCATCTAAAGATACCACTAATGTCAGCAATATTAAGATACCTGCATCAGCCAAAAAATTGATACATTTTTGTCTCATTATATAACCTAAAAGACATATACATGATCAAAGAGCAGAGGTCTCTCAATTTTACTCACTTTTCTTATAGATATGGCACACAGACGACTATTGATAAAGTGTTTATATCTGACAGCCTATTATCTAAGACTCAAGATGTAGTGATTACATCATGCCCTCTTTCAGACCACAATGCCATACTATTTAAAATTAAAATTAAACCAAACAATCTTATTCATTGGCGGAGACTACCAGCCTATATTATTAAGATAAAAGGATTCAATGAATGGTTTATAAAGGAAGTAAACTATTATATTGAACTTAATAATAATAATAATAACACAAATAAAGTGTTTATTTGGGACTCTTTAAAATCTTATATATATGGGAAAATAAAAACCTGGTGTTTACATAAAAGGAAAGAACGGACAAAGAATTATTAAATCTACAATTGAAAATTGACACTTTAAAAAAGAACTTACACCCCAAAGAATTGGGCTCGAATCTGGAATTAAAACAACTAAATCTCGAATATTTAGAAATTCTTAGTCATAAAGTAGCAATTAATTTAGAGAGGTTAAAATTACAATCTTATTCATCTAATCCAAAACATATGCATAGATTAGCAGCCAAAATGAAAAGTTTTCACAAGAGTAAACACATAATTGAAATATTAGACACATCTAAACACAATTCAAAACCTTCTTCAGATCTAAAAGATATTTTAGAGATTTTTCGTTCATATCATGAAACAATGAATAAAGCAAACTTAAACTTTACTAATAATAGTTCAAAAACAGAATTTCTAAAAAACAATATAAATAATAAACTTTCTAAAGAACAAAATAATAGATTACTTAAATCAATATCATTAATAGAAGTTAAAGAAAGAATACAAAATCTTAAAAATAATAAAGCCCCTGGTCTTGATGGCATAATAGGTGAATTATATAAAATTTTCCCTGATTCTGCTTTGAAGATATTAATGAAAGCACTTGAGAAAGTTCGAATAAGTGACAAACTTTGTCCTTCTTGGAAATATTCGCTAATTTCTCCCATTCTAAAGCAAGATAAGGACTCCAAATTTGTTTCATCATATCATCCTATTTCCCTATTAAATATAGATTATAAAATATTTACGTCTATTTTAGCAAATAGATTAAATCAAATGATGCCGACTTTAATAAACAACGATCAAACAGGTTTTATACTGAACAGAAAAGTTCAGGATAATACTATTAGACTTTTAACTTTAACAGATTTTGATAATAAAAAAAAAAGAATTATCACTCATCAGTCTAGATCTAGATAAAGCATTTGATTCTATTAACTGGACATACTTATTTATGGTATTAAAAGAATATAATTTCTCCTCAGAAATCTTAAACTTGTTAAAAAAATTATATGAAGGTTCTATAGCGTATATTAAAATCGGCGCTTTTTTATCTGGCCCACTTCAAATTCTAAAAGGCACTAGACAAGGTTGCCCTTTATCCCCACTACTATTTGCATTAGCAATAGAACCATTTGCTAATTTTATAAGAAACAATATAAACATAAAACGTTTTGATGTTAATGAGAACTATTCTTCTAAAATTTTACTCTTTGCAGATGATATCTTATTAACTATTGGAAATATTGATTCATCTATTGATCACATTATCAGATCATTAAAACTCTTTGAGGAAATCTGAAACCTTAGATTTAACCAAAACAAAACAGAAACTATTCTCATCAATAAAAAATTGAATAACACTCTATCTAATTACAATAACTTTAACTGGACCAATGATAAATTGAAATATCTAGGGGTTCATATTCTGTCTAAATGGAAGGACACTATAAATATAAATTATAAAATGTTATTAAATAAAATCACAGAATACATTAATAGATGGAAGAAAATGTTCTTTACTATAGAAGAAAGATTATCTCTGATAAAAATGATTCTATTACCAAAATCTTCAAACATTATTGGCTCCTCCTTCTAGAAAACAATTTAAACACATAAACACTATATTAATTAAATTTCTATGGTATCCTCAAAAACCAAGGATTAAATATGATTGGCACTATAAAAACTGGATTGAAGGAGGGATTGCTTTTCCAAATTTTGAGCTTTATGCTGATGTCATTATTCTTAATATAACAAGTCTGTGGTTAAGTCCAAAATACCATTCAAATTGGAAAAATTTACACAAAACAATACTATTAAGTAATTTTGACAAGTTTTTCAAAAACATATATTGTTCTGAAAATATTAAGCTATTTATAGTTATTAAAGAATTCTTCTTCAACAATGAGCAGGAAAAATCACATCTTATTCCTATAATTAAATATGTCTTGCAAAACTTTAAAAAAGTAATGAATAAGAACCTTTTGAACAACAATTTGTCCATTCTAATGTTTCCAATAATCTTAACCAAGGGATGCTTTGATTCCTTTAACATGATGAAAATAAAAACTATGGAAGAAAATGGGTTATTATTCTGGCATCAGTTTTTAGGAACTAATAATATTCATGATACTATCTACCTTTTAGCCAGGTATAATATCTACCAAAATAACTGGTTAAATATTCAAATCTTCAGAGAATTTATTTTAAAGGAATTTAAAAGACATAATTTTTCTGCTATAACAGACCTCCCCAAAAAATTATCCATCCTCTTTGACTTTACCAATATAGGCTATAATAATGGTATCTCATTGTCAAGATTTTACAACATTCTTAGATCAGATCTAAAAATATTAGACGACAATTTATGGAAATATATCAACAATTTCAACAACTCCCAAATACATATAAATGATAAAACTTTAATTCTCAGATCTGTATACTATACCTCTTCTTCCACATATTGGAAAATTTTTACATGGAAATTCATTCATAGAAGTTTTATTACACCAAAAAAGCCACTAGAATAGGCAAGAAAGATCTTAATAGATGTTGGAGATGCGAGGAGCTAAGAGATGCTGACTGGGCACATATGTTTTTAGAATGCAGAACAGTAACCACATTTTGGATGGAGTTTAAAAATTTTATTAAAGCTTTGTGGTCGGACAGATGCGAGATCTCTGATTCTATGATACTTTTTAATGCACCAATGCCAAGGTATGTTCCACTGAATCAAATGAACCTCCTTTGGACTCTACTTGCTATAGCAAGAAAAACTATTACTAGAAATTGGAAATGTAAAAATAACCTCTCATTTAAGGAATTTATATCTTTTACTAAGATTATTTGTAGTAGGGAATTACAAACAGCTATGTTACACTCCTCAAACATGACTCATAAACAAATTGCCTGGATAAAGCTTAAAAAACTATTAGACAAAATGTAATGTTATTGAAGATTTGGTATCTATTTTGGACTTTGTATATAGTTTTTGTAAAAATTTGATATTACGTTGTTTTTTCTTGTTAAAAATTGTAATTATACTCTTGAAAATCAATAAAAAAAATGAGAAAAAAGTTATCATTTTAGCAGTGGTAGCACTGTGTCATAAACAGGCATCATGCAGCTTGGTTTGAGACTTATTCATAACATTTAATTGGTCACCCAATGGTTAGACAATAACCTCTTCTATGGGAAGCACACACGGAGTGTTGTTAATGGCTTCAGGCACAGCAATTCCCCCCTGGAGCCCAGCATTACACGGAATAAAGCAATTTCCTCTACTGCGATATGTGACCGATAGCTAATCCTTTCCACTCCTGAAATGCACACTATTTGGTTGGAAGTATTTATACTAGCTCACTTACCTGCTGGGTTGATAACAGGCAGTTATTCTCCAATGCTTCTTGAGCAGAGAAAAAAAACACTTGTCTGATGCTAATTAAGTCAAATTGTAGCCCAGAGACTGTAATCAGAAGGCAGCCAAGGTCAAATTATCAGCTATGTGAACATATTCAAACAAAATATCAGCTATGTGAGCATATCCAAACACATCTCTCTTAAACATTTAATCATGTTAACTCCTACATTACAAAAATTATTAAAACTACAAAAAATGCAATACTTAGAGCACCTTCCTATAAATGATCAATGAACAGTAATACAAACCTAAAATACCACATGTTCTGCATAAGAATGATAAAATATCCTAAACACTGTTTATAGTATGTCATATTTTCAGACGTATAACAGCAGCGTAGTAAAGACTTTCATTGTGGTAGGGAATACCTCAGGCTTGAACCCTGTACCTTGTATACAGGTATTAAAGACCTGAATTCCCTACCCACCACCATTTGCAAAAAAAAAAAAATTGCAGATTTTTTGCCTCATATTTGATCTGATCTGTTCCTCATAATGTCTGTGGTTTGTAAATACTGCAATTTTTGATATTTGATGGTGCGGTGATAGCATTGTTGCCTCACAGCTGCAGATTTTCATGTTTGATTCTTGGCTGAGGTGCCTTCTTTGTGGGATCTGCATATTCTCCCTGTGTTTGTGTGGGTTTGCTTTTGTGTCCTCCCATGTTACAAAGACATGTCTGCATTATTTCTTCCTGGGCCTCTGCTGAAAATTGTTTTTTTGTTCCAAGTCAGACTGTCCTGATTAACAAATGTTAAATAAAATTGACAGGCATTTGAATTTCAGACTTCAGGTTTCTGAATGCTTAATTCCTTACATATTTGATGGTGCAGTGATAGCATTATTGCCTCACAGCTATAGGTTTTCTGGTTTGAATCTTGGCTGGGGTGCCTTCTGTGTGGAGTTTGCATCTTATCCCTGTGTTTGTGTGGATTTGCTCTGGTGTCCTGCCATTTTACAAAGACATGTGTCTGCAGTATTTCTCCCTGGGCCTCTGCTGAAAATTGTTTTTGTTCAGTCAGAAGTAAAATTGACAGGCATTTGAATTTCAGACTTCATATTCTTCAGAAAATACATAGTAAAACAACCTTTTATTCTAGCAATAAATATATAGTAACACAACCTTTTATTCTAGCAATTTTCTAAGTTTATAAGATGACTATTTGAAATTTGTCCTTATTTTTGGGACTGTATTACAGTGTTATTGGCTTTGTCCAGGTTTTTTGTGCTAAGGTTGACAGCTATGGCAAGAACTGAATTTGCTGAATATGTTTGAGAGCTGTATTCCCTCATTACTGGGTTTGTCTAGGTGTTTTGTGCTAAGAGGTTGACAGCTATGATGAGAATTGAATTCATTAAATGATAGCCATTTAAGTTTCAGTCTTCCTCTCTTTCACAAAGCAGATGATTTGGCATAGTGGTATGTTGCTCTGACTCTTTTGCACAGGGACCTTGGCAGTAAAATGTATGGTGGTAACACAGCATTTTATTCTAGCAGCTTTCCAAGATTATACAAGCAATGTTTAATGTGTCCCTGGTTTTTGGCCTTTTGACCCACCCCAATAAATTTGGCTTTTTCCAGATTTCTTGTGCTGCGAAGTTGAGATGCAGTTGAGTATTGAGTAGATTTTACAAGGAGCTGAGAGCTGCAGGGGAAGAGAAGTTTAGTGCTGCTTATGCTAAGTCAGCTCGCATTGCTAATAGCACAACAGGTTGTGTATTTGCTTTTGATGCAGAAGGTTGTTGGTTCTACTCCCATAAGGGGTGAATGCTGCTGAAAGTTAAGATACTAACTATGAGCCTGTTATCAGTTTGCCATCCATTTCCCATTGCAATATTACTAGCTTATTTTTAATGTAATATAGGCAATTTGTTCCTCAGGGGCATCAGACACTTTATTTTTCGATGAAACCATGAAATATAAAGGTGTTTGCTAGCAGCAACCTCTTCATCACAGATTTATTTAACGTGGAATTATTTAGATTACTTTTTTACTACTTCAGAGATTGTGCATATTTACTGATAATGGTGGACTGTAGAATTGTGCATATTTACTGATAATAGCAGACTGTAGAAGTCTGAGTAGACTTTTATGATGGAAATGTTCTGAATTGGGCAGTTTTGTCATTGGTGCATGCATTTTGTTTCATTGTTTACTGGAAAAATGTTCAAAGCAATAGGAAGGTGTATCAAAGAGACATGTATGTTTCATATGCAAGGAGCCTATGATTTGAAAACAGCCCAGAATTAATCTTTATCTGCCACGGGTAAAATGTATTTTCTTTGAATGTGGGTTTCAATGTTGTTTCAATGAATGTGAGTTTCAAGGGCAGAGAAGTTTTAATGCTAAGTTTGTTTAGCAGATGTCTTAGTGTTTGTGCTGTAAAATGCAAAATAAAACTTTCAAATGAAGTTCAAATCATCATAGAAGTAAATCAGTATGCACATTAGTGTTTATGGTAAATGGAGTGAAATAGCCATGTAATGAATCATTGGAACGGCTGCAGGGGGAGGCTCCATTCGACCATGGTTTTGTGAGGGGGAAGGGCGGTAAACTTAGGCAGCCCCAGCTGAACTATACCTCCCAACTGTCCAGATTTTCAAAGAATGAATACATTTTTGCTTCTTATTTTTGGTTTGTTCCTCATAAAATTTGTGGTTTTCTGGCAAATCATTTAGGAATTAAGTCACTAAATAATGACACACTGAGTTTCAGACTTCATAACCTTCAGAAAAATGCATGCTAAAGTAAGACCTGTTCTATCAACTGTCTCAGTTTATACAAAAGCAATTTTTAGTACTGTTTATATGTTCCCCCAGTATACTTGGCCTTGTCCAGATTTATTGCATTAACAGGTTGAGAGGTACATGCAAATAAATTCCTTTATAGAACTAGGCATAGCCAAACCTCTCAACTGTCCCTGATTTTGGCTCAAAATGTTGCTCTTCCCCTAATGACCCCTCCGCAAAATAGCAATTTTGGAAGAAAACATGGAGGGTTTATAATTAAGAAATAACTGTAATAATCAGTTAGATTACTTTTATTTCAGAAATGCATGTAGATTCTTTTATTTTGTCAGCTGCTCAAGTTAGCAGTACTAATATTAAAGTGGCCCTTCTTTGACAGGTAACCAGCTGTATTGTGTTGCTATTTTATATTTTTACATCACATCTTTGGTCCATTGTTCATAAAATTGTGTTTTTTTGGCAAATTAGTTACAAATCATTAAAGACTGAAGTTAGAAAATAATGACAGACATTTGAGTTTCCGATTTCATACCATTCAGAAAATTCATACTAATGCAAGACCTCTATTATCTTTCTAAGAGCAATATTTTAAAAACTGTCCTTATTTTTGGGCCTTTGTCCCATTTCTTTGTATGGCTTTGTCCAGATTTCTTGCTCTGAGGTTGAGAGGCATGACAAATGCAGATTTCTTGCTCTGAGTTTGAGAGGTGTGACAAATGTGTCACGGCCATCACAAGTCAGCCAGAGACATTTCAAACTGTGACATACTTGTTGCACCCCACTCCCCCATGTAGTGACTCTGGATGTGTCGAAGCAAGGCAAGGAGTAGTTATGCAGTGTAAATGTGCAGAGTATCCCCCCCATCCAAGGTAGACACAAGTACTAGAGTGGCTTTCATCTGTCCTTGATTTTTGCAGAATGGTCTGGTTTCTGTCATATTTTTTGTACTGTTGATTTATGCTTATTACTCATAGTGCCTGTTGCTCTGTGTTTAAGTAGCAATACTTTAATGACCATCAGGTAAGCTTGGCTGAGATTGCAAGATGCAAGTAAGCTTTAATAAAGGACAGTATGGAAAATATAGGAGAAGATTAAAAATAAAAGTCAGTTATGTATTTACGTATACAAGTGAGCGCTTTTGGTTCTTACACAGTCACCGTATTTACTTTCTTAGGTTTTTCCTTTCTTTTACAATAAATATATACTAGACCCAACTAAGCTTATTGTATTATGACTTTACATATAGATTCGTGGAATGTTAGAGGGTTGCAAAATAGGTCTAAAAGGGCGCTTATTTGTCACCTGATTCTCAAATCATATGCGAATATATGTTTCCTTCAAGAAACACACCTGTATGATAGCGATTGGGCAGGAGTGAGAGAGAAGAAATGGGTGAAACTTATTATTTCCTCAGGTAATAGTTCTAATGCTAGAGGTGTAGCGATAATTATCAAAAAATCTTTTCAGGGTACCATACTTAATATAAGATCTGATGTAAATGGCAGATGGTGTTTTTCACATCTCAATTTCCAAATATTAATAAACCTATTATATTTTTAATCTATATGGCCCATGTTCCCAGCAATATATCTTTATTACAGAAATTCATAATATTTTAGCAACCTTTAAAGATCATTATATTATAGCCGGGGGTGATTGGAATGCTGTTATTGACCCTATTGTTGATCGTTCTAATAAGTCTTCCTATTATTGGTACAATACTCAATCCTCCTCTGCCTTGGAAGATTTGATGTTTGACCTTAGTCTTACTGACCCTGTTTCTTTAAAAGACCAAATAACGAAAGAGGAGTTATACACTTATTATTCAAAATGCTCCAAATCTTGGTCAAGATTGGACTTCTTTTTAATCTCGGAATTTTTCACTCACTTTGATATTGCTCTATTCTTGGATCCGAGATCCGTATCTGATCACTCTAAGATTTCGATAAACATTAACCCTATTCATAAAAAAAATTTCCCCTCTAAACATAATAATTGGACACTTAATAATAATTTACTTCGTAATAAAGACATTATCCAGGAAATTACTGAAATACTATCTAATCTTACCCTTAATCTGGATAGTTCTGATATACCTTTGGATATACAATGGGCAGCTTGTAAAGCGTATATGAGAGGTATTTTAATTAATAAAGCCTCTTTTCTTAAAAGGAAATATAAAGATAAAGAAACTGAACTTACGAATAAACTTCTTGTACTAGAAAAACAACAAAAAATAATTGTAGATCCCAAGAGAGATGATTTAATAAATGACTTACAATCCCAATTACTTCAATTACATAAACAGAACCTAACCATTTTTGAACAAAGGATGATTGCTACCTACTCTGAATGGGCACAAACTCCATCTAAATTTCTTGCAAAATTAATTAGAAACAATCAAGAACCTCCTAAGATATCTCGGTTACACTTTGATAATAAGATGTATAACTCTGATCAAGAAATAATACAACTTTTTTCTAACCTTTTTTCTGACATATATTCTAATGGAAATACGAGCAGTTCTACGCATACAAATATGATTGAGTTTTTTAACTCTATTAAATTCCCCTCCATAAGTAAAAATCAAAAAGAATTGCTCTCAGCCCCTATAAATCTACAAGAAATTCAAGAGGTTATCTCGAATCTCAAGATTGGAAAATCACCTGGCCCTGATGGGTTTACAGCCGAATTCTTTAAAACTTATAAATTATTGGTTTCTTCTATATTATTAAAAGTATATAATTATGTAATAAAACATGGTATCTCAGACCTACATTGGAATACTTCGAAAACAATTTTAATCTTAAAAAATCAAAAGGACAAATCAGATCCGCACAATTATCGTCCCATTTCTTTAATTAACATTGACATAAAGATTTTAGCCTCTCTTTTAGCTAATAGACTTAGAAAAATTCTTCCTTCTATAATATCCATGGAACAATCAGGCTTTATGTCAGGTAAACATACTTGGGATAATACCTTAACTCTAGATTCATTAATGCATATATTGAAGAAAGACAAAAATCCAATTTATGCCTTGATAATAGATGCGACGAAGGCTTTTGATAGGGTTAACTGGTTGTTTCTTTTTCTTTCCTTATCATATTTCAACATTCCCCCTTCTTTCATAGACATGATTAAAGTTTTATATAATAACTCCTCGACTTGCCTATGGATAAACAAAATTTTATCAAAACCAATTCGAATAACTAATGGTACTAGACAGGGTTGTCCGCTATCTCCTTTTCTTTTTAATATATTCATTGAACACCTATTTCTTTATATAAAATCAAATACATTCCATATGATTCCTAGAGTATTAAAGACTAATGTTTCTTTGTCAGCTTTTGCTGATGATTTAATCATTTATTTTCAACTTCTTAGCACTGATCTTCATAAGATTGAATCTTCCATAGAGGTCTTTTCTAAAGCTTCAGACTATCAAGTTAATTTTCAGAAATCTCACATTTTTCCTATAAATCCTCAGGGACACAATTCAAAGTATTTTCCTTTGTCTTCTTTTAAAATTACTTTTGATATCAAATATTTAGGGATTTTCTTTAGTCATAATCTTTCATCTACATTTCAAAATAATCTCCTTAAATCCTGGTCCAAAATAACTCTTGATATTCTTAGATGGCAGAAGCTGAAATTATCGCTTTTGTCTAAAGTTGCTATAATTAAAATGAATATTCTGCCTAAAATTCTCTTTCAATTCAACGCTGTAGATCAGGTAATACCTAAATCTTTTTTGTCTAAAATATGTAGGGATTTAGCTAAATTTATCTGGTATCCAAAATCTGTGAGAATTGCATATAATAAACTAATTATTCCTAAATCGGGGGGAGGATTGGGACTTCCAAATTTTCAGTTATATTACTTCATTATTGCGGCAAGTAGGTTATTATGTATTTCTAAATTTAAATTAGGAGACTATAATTCTTATCCTCTCTGGTCTAAAATATGGTTTCAACATGTTACAAGCCTGAATTTAAATCCGGAAACCCTCCCTTTTCTCTTAAAAGATTCCTTAAAAAATCTCAAACTTTCAAATAATTTAAAACATAAGATTATTATTTTTCAAAATTTAATGAAACTTATAAATCTAGATAAAACCTTTCCCTTACTTCAACCCTTACATCTAAATCCTAATATTACAATTAATAATCTTCCCGTTAATCTTTCTAAATTCCCGGAAATTAAAAACTTGGTGGTCTGGGATATACTCAAACATAATAAGGAATCATTATCTAACCTATGTGTGATATTGAAGAGAAATAAAACTTATTTATCGTTAATTAGACAATTGAGAGATATTATTAAACTTAGATTTATACATCTTTATGATAATGGACAAAATATACCCTTATTGGAATCTGTTTTGCATAATCTTACTCTACCCAAGAATATGATTTCTAATTCATATAAACTTATATCGTCTATGATAAATAATAGTCCATGTCTTTTTTCAAACTATTGGAATAATTATCATCCTCTTCTTTCACATAATCAGAAACTTTTGTCCATAAAGAACACTGTCAATTTTTCCCCCTTTAAGAATCTTTTTTACACACAATTAATGATTAACAATAATACATATTTTACTCCAGCTAGATTAGCAAAAATTGACCCCAATAAATCTTCTTCCTGCCCTTGCTGCTCAGCACCCTACACTGATCTATTTCATATTTTTTGGTCTTGTTACCATACTCACAAACTATGGACTTCGTTAAAGGTCCGTCTTCAAAAAATGGGGTACCACAAATCGACCCTTTGTTGGGAGTTAGCCATCCTTCACATACCTATGTGTACTCTTTCTTTATTTGATACCCATGTTTTGGTTTTTGTATGTTCCCTCATGAAATTGTACATCTCTAGAAATTGGTTGGACCGTACTAAGCTTTGTTGGAATAACTTTAAAACATTGGTATTTACTTACATGGCTGCTCACAAATTCATTAGTAAGAGTCCTAAGAAGAGTGCCCTGTTTCTAAAAATTTGCTCCAAAGTTAATACACTTCTCCTTATTTCTAGTTGAGTTAATTCAGTGGTTTGTAATTTAACTCTAATATTTAGTACTATTTAACTATAGCTACATTATGTTTTTTCTTTGTTACGACAGCTTGTGGGGAAGATTGTTGAAAATTTGTGATTTCTATTGGTATACTGTGTATTTTATTTATCTTGTTATTTTTCTTGTTATAATTTAATTGGTTTGGTTTTTATTGTATTAAAATAAAAATACCAATAAAAATTTTTTTTTGAAAAAAAAAAAAGTAAGCTTTAATAAGCATACTGTTAAAGAATTGCCAATATTGAAAGCCTTTCTGTTGCCATGTAGAGAATACTTAACTAGATAATGTATAAGCCTTGGGTATTGAAATGCATATGACAGTATTAGTAATAAAGGACAGGATTACATTATTTTAAGAGTCTCATTACACTTGGAGACTTCCAGTCATCTCTGCAGGCTTTACCCATAAACAGAATGCCAATCTTGTGGTCCATAACCTGTACAGTAATCCTTTTAAGCAATGTATCTTGAGCTTATTTCTTGTTTGCTTTTCATTTTTTACTTTGATCATGTTTTCCCCATGAAACAAGTAGATGTCAGGCAGCAGGTCTTTTTTTGGATAAGGAACATTTTTACAAGTGGAGGCATCAGAGATTTCTACTTTCAGCATGTTACTTGCTACTTTAATAAAGCTGAATATAAATTATAATTAGAACTGCAGTGCAAGAAGTGGTTTGAGTTGAGTGCTGCTTGTTTTTCTTATACTTGATTTTGACTGGAATTCCATTAATGTTTTTAAAAAAAAGTATTTATTTTTTTGTGCCTCACAACCTTTTTTGTTTCCATCTAGATATTAAGCTGTCATGCAGCCAATGCATTGAAATATTTTTATTCTTCTACACTTCATTTTGTCTTGATTGGACTCTCATAATGACGGTTTGGCACCCAGGGCAGTATATTTAGTTTTTGTGGTTTTGATCATAGCTCCTCCCCTTTCTAGTTGGCCACACCCCTTCACATTGACCCCACCCATTCAGCTGTCTCCTGCAGCCCCCTTTGATTTGAAGTCACCAGCCGCCACTGTGTCCAGTGCATCATCATATCATCCATTTCCAAGTTACAGCTTGTCAATGAACTTTCATTCAGTGTAGCAATTCTTAGTTTATGTTTACCAGGCTGATTGGCTTTACATTCATCTTTTGCACAACAGAGCTATTTCAGGTCACCTAGATTGGACAAAAGGACACCAGCCATCCAATAGCTTATTGGTCCAGGGCTGCTGGGTATTATGGCAGGTACAAATTGGATAGTAGAGACACAGCGATCCCTCCCACTGTTAGAATGGGTCCCTGACATACGTCTGTGTAGGCTAGGTTGCAAACACACTTATCTCTGGCAAATACCCATGCTCATTTGGGTGACTTTAACCAATATGACTAAATAACCTGTGCCCATTTTTACACTATTGCATCGCTAGCCCTGAAATTAGTGCATACAAGTTGTCACAGCAGCAAATGGGAAAATCAGAAGAAGCTAAAAACTGAAATAGAAGGGAAAATAGTGGAATAGGTTAACAGATTCAAGTATCTGAGAGGGGTGTTTGAAGAGAAGGAAAGGCTGAATAGGAAGGTCAAAGGCAGAATCATAGCAGGTGCAGCCAGCTGTCATGTGTTAAAGAAAAATACAAAAGAAGTTGAAAAGCAAGTTGTATAAAACAGTACAGAATCCTGGGCAGTGAAGGCAGAGCAGTCTAGAAAGTTAGAGGTAATGAAGATGAAGTGCCTGAGATGGGTAGCAGGATGCATTCTGTAGGAGGGACAAAGAAATAATGATGTCAGAACAAAAGCCAAAGTAGCTCAAATTGCAAAGAAGGTCCAAAAGAACAGGATGTAGTGGTTCAGGGTAAATTGATTACATGCGTTACATATAAGGCATGCCTGCAAAATAACTTGATTGCATTGATCATTTGGGCACAGGAGAATAATATGTTGACAAATGCATCAAAAGGCAAGCATGACAGATTTGGAAGACATAATCTGAAAAGTGAATATTTAATACAGCACACGGTGATTGAAACTGTAGATTCATTTAAGGACCTTGGTATATGGGTAGATCTAGCTTTCAGTTTTTCTAATTATATCATCCAATTGGTTAATGGTAGTTATAGAATTATAGATTGCACAAAAAGATTTATAAAGTCTAGAAAATCAGAAATGATGAAGTAGTTACATGAGACCTAAACTTGAGTATGGAATAACAATATGGAAACATAAAATTATAAGAAAACAAGCATGAAAAGCAAGAAAACTGGAAAGAGTACATTGGAAATTCATCAAGTGGATCCATGGATGTGAAAATTTAAGTTATTATGAAAGACTAAAATATCTGAACTTGTACAGTCCCTCATAGATATCTAAGAGGAGATCTTATTCTGGTATATAGGGCATTTAGAGACAACTACCTCTGGGAATGTTTGAGGTTACCAAAATGTAGTACAGAATCATCAGACAACCTATGTAAAAGATTCTATAGGAATAAGAAGTGTATTCATTGGTTCTCTGAGAGAGTAGCTAATGCATGGAACAGGCTGTCAAATTACATTAAAGCAAGTCCTAATTTAGATATTTTTAAGAACAGCCTGGACACTTATTATGGGAAAAAGTATTTTGATATATTGGCAAGCTAGAAGCACCCATGCTTAAAATATTTGTATGTATGCATGTATGTATGTACAGTATGTATGTATGCATGTATGCATGTATGTATGTATGTATGCATGTATGTATGCATGTATGTATGCATGCATGTATGTATGTATGTATGTACAGTATGCATGTATGTATGTATGCATGTATGTATGTATGTATGCATGTATGTATGCATGTATGTATGTGCAGGAAAGAAGAAGACAATCTGGTGAAGAATATTTGGGAGAGAAAAGAAGAAAGAAAGAAGAAATGAGGGCATCCAGCAAAGAAATGGATGGACTGCATGAGACAAGACATATGTTAGCCAGGGATAACAGGTAAAGACTGTAGGATAGTGGCACATAATCTAGAGGGGGTGGCAACAGTTGATAGAACAGCTCAAACCCAAAGGGGGCTATTGATAATAATGATGGTCAACTTCTGAGTATGTGCAGTGGTGTTTTGGTAATTACTTAACTATGTAGCCATGATGAAAGTTCACCCAACCATTATGTAACCACATGTCATTGCAGTCAGACCAATCAATTTGTTTAGTATC
>NC_056743.1:1242040094-1242162594 GCF_019279795.1 Protopterus annectens
GTGTGTGTGTGTGTGTACATGCATATACATACATCATACATACATACAAACTCATTTTAAATTTCACGATCTATGCAAGCATCCATAATGTTACCTCAAAGCAAGCAGTTCTGTCATTTCATTCTCAGCTGACATGCTTTCTGTGCAGAGACTGCACATCCTCCTTTTGTGTGTGTTTCTTGCCTTCTGCACAAAGACTAGCATTGGGTGAATTGTCAACTCTGATTTGTCCCTTTGTGTGTGATATGTGATATGGAAGAAAGATCTGGTAATCTGCTTCCTTTCTCTACTTGCCTAGTAAACTCTATGAATGGTGGTGGCTGTTCATGGGGTCACTATAGGAGATGGACACAACTTGTAAAGCTTAGAATGCTTGGCTCCAGAATATCAAACACCTGCTAATTTGCCTGCATCAAAGTTAGCTTCCTATTCCTGATGTGCCCTAACATCTGTTACCCATTGCCCCCTTATCTGTTTTTTTTTTTTATTTCTGCCTTCCTCTTCCCTTACTTGCTTTAAATTTGATTTCCTATGATATTTAAGCAACTATACCTTTTTATGTTTCCTCCATTAGTTAAGAAAATCTAGATCTCTCTCTTTATATATATAGATCTTGCTCTCTTCTATGTATTTGAAGTCTCTTCTACTGTATTCATAGGTAAATAGATTAGCTCTAAGCTAACTGTCCTTGCAAGCCATTTTAAGCTTAGTCAATTATCCCTTGTGAGACTCAATCCCTGCACCTTGCATTTAAAAGGCAAACACCTTAACCATTAGGCCACCCTCCCAACCCTTGACTGCTCATTATCTATCTTTCATCTACCTCTTTACTCATCCTATATTTCCTTTTTCTTACCATCTATTTAGTCCATAATCGCATTTTATGACATTACCCCTCTCCCCTGCTTCCATGTCTTATAAGTCTTTTTCTGTTATATCTTCTTCGATCCAAACTGGTTTTCTCCTCTGCCTATCCCTCCTTTACCTATGAAAGCCTCCTATCCTTTCCTTTACTCACTTCTTAAAGTGTTCCCAAACTTCCTTATTTATTGTTTGTTAATTAAATGAATTGACTGCTACAGCATCTTTTTTAGCCAAGTAACAATTACAGAATTTCCAATTTCAGATTTGGAGAAGTGCATATCAGTTGCACAGAGTGACTTTCATTGTTACATTTGGTGAAACAGACATAGTGGAGACATCTTTTTGTCATTTTCCATCCCTCTAGTATCCTTCTTAACCTGATATTTACTATTTGTCTAACATCTACATTCATCTGGAGAACAAAGATTTTATCTGGTTGGATGTTAAAACACATGCAAATTTTCAGTTGCTGTCTGCACTCGGGAAACAATATAATATTTCTTCTTACTGTATTGTTACAGTTGAAAGTACCCAGTGTATTATAGGTTGTTTACAAATGTTCCAACTACTCCTTAGGTAAATACTCAGCTCCTGTTCTTATCATCTTATATGAAGAAATATAGGTATAAAAAAAATTATTTACACTCTTATAGCTGGTGGTCCTTGAGTAAATGCCAGATAAACCTAGAGCAACAATTCTACCCTATGTTTATTTATTTTGATGTATTTTATTGCATTTGATTACTGAGAAAGTCTAACAGGGCAATAAAACCTCTTTTCGGCAGAGTCTGGAGAGAAAAGTTCGAACTGACAAATATATAGACATAAAGTACAGACAGTACACAGAGGTAGCAAACATCTATGCTAAGACAAACGAGTAAAACAAATCCACATTTACATACAATGTACAGAGTTGCATTCACATTGCAATCTTACAGTATACAGAATTTCATTTGCATTACATTATGCTACTAAGAGTGATAGATGTGTGTGTGAAAACTTAATTTCAAGACAAGAAAACAGTACAATCATACAAACACTATACAGAGTTGCATTTGTGTTGCAATGTACAGAGTTACTTCTTATAATGATTAACAGAGATGGATAACTGTGTGTAGACTTCACTTTTACATTCACAAAATCAGCTGTGAAGAATAGGTTCATAGGTTGATACTAGGCTATCGGCCCTAGGGCCTATACAAGCCTAGCCATAAGAATTCTCTGGCGATTTCTTCCCACAGTATTTACTTCCCTGGACCCCTGTCTCGCAGGGCAACTGATGTGATCCTCGGGGTGCATTTCCTATCTCCCATCCAATCATCAAGGTTCCTTTTGAAGAGGGCCAAAGAGGCGCTCTGCTTGACATGTATGGGCAGTCTGTTCCAGAGTCTGGGGAGTCTCTGGGTCAGGAACCTATCCCTCCAGCATGTTTTGTTCATTGTGATGACAAGGTTTAGATCCCTGGAGTGTGTGTCTCTGAGGGATTGGGATTTCTTTAAGTGTAGCATGTCCAACAGCTCTGGGTTTGACATGGCCTTGTGTGTTAAGCAGAGATCACCTCTGAGTAGACGATATGCAACAGACTATAGGTGGAGTTTTTTTAGACGGTCAGTATAGGGCATCTGCTTTAGGCCTGTGATTCTTTTAGTGAGGTATTTCTGTGGCCTTTCCAGTTGTTGTAGATGTCTTGAAAGGTACATACCAAACGGGCATTGTATTCTATAATGGATCTAATGAGGGATGAGTACAGTGGGACAATGACCTGCTTTTTTCTGGATGAAAAGCCCTTAGTGATGAAGTGTGCCACATAGAAGGATTTCCTGACTGTTGTGGTGATGTGGTTATCGAAGGTGAGACCACTGTCCATCTGTGTCCCTAAGTCTCTTATCACACTTTCGGTGTTTAGTGTACTGCCACCTATATGGTAATTCACGAGTACATGTTTTTTCCCAAAGGGGATAACTATACATTTCTTGGCATTGAGCTTAAGCCCATGGCTCTGGCACCAAGCATCTGTTTCTGTAAGGCCCTTTTGTAGAGTATCCACATAATTTTGGGATTCAATAATGGCTCCCAATTTGAAGTCATCTGCGAACTTTGTTAGCCAGAGTCCCCTAGTGTTGGCCTGTACTTCAGAGAAGTAGATGCCAAACAAGAGCGGTCCTAGGACTGAACCTTGAGGTACTCCACTTGTCATTTATCTGGAGCTGGATTTGGAGTTGGCTACTTTTACAGTGTGGGTTCTATCAGTAAGCCAGTTAGCAACCCTTTGGGTGACGTAGGGATTATTGCCCAGCTTAGTAAGATTATCTATGATTCCAGAGTGGGGGATGGTGTCAAAGGCCTTGGCAAGGTCTAGATAGGCTGTGTGAACCACCTTACCCTTGTCCATGGCTCTGGAGACTGATTCAAAGAAGTCAATCAGGTTCAGGAGACAAGATCGGCCCTTCACAAACCCAAACTGGGTGGGGTCCAGTGTTTGAAGGTTGCCAATATCTTTGTTTATAAGTTCCATGATAATACGCTCCATGGCTTTGCAGATAAGGCTTGTCAGACTGATGGGACGGTAGTTTCCGGGATGCAAGGTGGATCCCCCCTTGTGGAGTGGGATACCTGTAGCTCTGCACCACTCAGTAGACATGAAACCTAAGGTGAGGCTATGATTAAACATGACACTTAGGTGAGGTGCCAGTTCATATTGCAGTTCATGTAGTACACAGCCCGGGATGTCATCTGGTCCCATGGATGCTGTATTCTTAGCTTTGGAGAGTGCGTTTTGTACCTATGTGGCTGTTATTACTGGAATTTGGCAATCTTCCGTTATTGAGATGGGCCATTTAGTGGGTGAGAGGGGGGTTGAAGTTGGCACTGAATCGATCTGCCAGGCTATTGGCAATATCCTTGGGATCAGTATATTTAATGCCATTCTGTTTTAGCTCAGAGCAGATCTGAGCATTGACATTTAGATTCTTGACATAGTTATAGAATGCCTTGTGGTTGTCTTTGGAATATTTGGCAATTTTATTTTTGTAACTAGCTTTGGAGGATTTTATGAGGGATCTCAGTTTCTTACTGAGGCTGGTAAGGGAGTTTTTTGCATCCTGGGATCTTCCTCTTTTCTGCAACAGTTTCTTCCTTTTGTTGTAAAGTTTGTTTATGGCAGGGGGCCACCAGATTGGCTTTCTTTTTTTGGATGAGAGCATCTTGGTTCTATTTGGGATGGCACGATTCATGCATGAGTGGATGTGCTCATACAGTGCCTTAGTGTAGGATTCAGCAGTTGAACTTTCAGTTCCCATCTGCATGGGTGTCATGAAGTTTGTCACTTCTGACTTGAGTAGCATGAAGTTGGCTTTGGAGAAGTTTTTTATGGAGGTTTTCTTACTGGGGCCTGGGGGTGGGATGTGGATGTTAAGGGTGATTAGCTTATGGTCAGACCTGACTAACGAGGTGGTGACCATAGGTGTGGAGCATCGATTTCCCATGTTGGTAATGACCAGGTCTAGGATATTGGAGCCCCTCATGGGACTATGGATTAGTTGATCCAGGGCGTTGGAATTTATGAATTCCAAGAAATGTTGGGCAAAGGTGTTGGTACACGAGTAGTTTTCCCAGTTAATGGCAGGGTAGTTAAAGTCACCCAGTATTTGGGTGTTTGGTTCTATCTTAATATTTTTCAGTATGTTTAGAAAGGTGTAGTGAGAATCTTGGGGCATAGTGGGGGATCTGTAGCAAGCTGCAATTTGGATTGTAGTCTTACCTAGTGTTAGTTGCACCTGGAGAATTTCAGACGCATTGTGTTGGGCAACTAGCCTGGTGGTGTGAATATCCTTGGTGAATATTGACACTCCTCCACCTTTAGTGTTTCGGTCCTGGTTTGGTGGCCGAAAAGTTTGGTAAGAGATGTAGCCTGGTACTGCAGTGGTGCTCTCTGGATCCTTGAACCAGGTCTCAGTTACTGCACAGATATAGATGTTCGCCATTTTTAGGAGTGCCTCGAGAGAGTGCATTTTGAGGTTTAGACTTCTAGCATTGAGTAGCATTACCTTCAGATTTTGCATGCTTGTACCTGTTACAGTGGTGGTTTTGTCCTTTGAACTTTACCTAAAAAAGGCACTATAGGGGTGGCAAAAGCCTTAGCCAGTAACCTGAATCCCAGGGGCGACAGGTGCAGATCATCTCTGGCAAAGCATCGTGGTCTGTCGATCATGTCATCCCAGGCAGACAGATACTGGATACCCTTTGAATGACACCAGAAGCTTAGCCAATTGTTGAAGTCAATCATTTTGTCCTTATATTGTGGTATCATTCTGGGCGAAGGCAGGATGCTACTCAGGGCTAGGGTCATACCTGCCTGGGCCACATGATCCGAGAGCTCTTTTATGTCTCTTTTCATGTAGTCCAGGCAGGTACGTCTCATGTCATTCATTCCAACATGGACAATGACAGAGTCATATTTGTACTTGTTGTGGAGTGACTTGAATGCATGCGTTATGTGTCAGTTCCTGGCACCCGACAGGCAGCTGACTGCAATTTTCTCCTTGTTCAACCTGGTGAGTGGGACATCAGTGTGCAGCACTATAGAGTCACCTATGACTAAAGTGTTAGGTACGTTGTCTTGCTTTAGGGGCTGTTGCTGGGTAGCACACGGGTGTTGTGAGCTATGTGACACTTTGGTTGTGATTGGTGTTTGTGTTTCAGCTTCAGAGGTCCTTGTTTCTTGGGCAGGTTACAGTTAAGGGCCTCTGCATATGTAGATTTAGTGTTTCTATATGTGGGTGTTGGTGGTGTGAGTTTAGAAGGGCTATGTGTTGCTTGAGGTGTAGTGTGGGTGTTAACCTTCTCCTCTTGACTGTCTAGCACACTCTTGGGTGGAGAGAGCTTTGCTTCCATTTTGGCTATGTAAGTGCATCTCTCACAGGTTGTAGTGTTGGGTGGTAGGAGGAGAGGGTTGTCTGTGTACATGAGGCAATTGCTGCATTGCCCCAGTATGTCCAGATTCACCTGGTGGACAGGATAAATCACCGGAAGCTGACCCTTGGACATGCCTGGTTTGGTGAATTTTTTTTTTTTTTTTTTGTAAAGTAGAGGAGCTGTTTTCCCTTACCTTAGCAAGGTACTTTGCAATTATAGGCTGTTTAATGCCTACAATTAATTTTTACTTATTAACAAGGAGAGGTGAGTGCTTGTATCAGTTTAAGGCTTCATAGTGCTTTCCAGCAGGTATTAGAGCAAGTGCTAGTCACAGGGATGCTTAAAGGTAAGATGAAAAAACAATGCACACTGCAGTGTGCACTAGAGAAGCTAGATGTGAAAATAGGTAACTTAAGTTTTACCTGTTTAAAAAGTTAAGGTTTAGTGGAGAGTTACTATTTTTAAAGCAGCAAGAATCTCATTCTGAACTAAATGTTTGTCATTACTGTAGCTGAGAGCACATCCCTAATTAAACTAGTATGCAGCACAGACGGTACCAGCTACTGACACTGGCTGCCCATCCTTGAAAATTAAGATGGTGACATTATGAATCAGCATTTTATAAAACTTAGCAAATACTTGTACTCTACATCCTGGCTTGGGCCATTAATGAAATAAAATGATCTCCACTTCAACCATCTTATTTAGTAAATGATAGAGAAATGAATACATACATACATGCATACATACATACACTCATTCATACACACCTGTATATATGCATACATTTATGCACACATATGCATGCTTACAAGTGTACAATGTATGCACATATACACATTATTTGTGCATACACATATACACACATATGCATGCATACATTCATATACACATGTATACACATACATTCACTCACAGATATGTACATGCATACATACATACAGGTGTATGCATGTGTACATACCCATAAATACACACACATGCCTCTTTCATACAGACTTATACACCCATACATTTATATACACAAGTATATTCATTGTTAAGCTTCTCATACATAAATAGGGGTACACCATCAGACCTAAGTAAGTAGGTCAGAACTAGAGGTATCTTCTTCTATCTCTTTCACTGATAAAAGAAGATGCCTCTAGTACCTTTTCTGACAGTCTTCTTTGTGTTCTACCTTTCAATGCGTAGTAACATACAGGTTTTCTGTGAACTATGCTACTAACAAATAAAAATATCACTTTAATAAACCATTTTCTTGTTTGTGGCTGACAGCATGAATTCTGGTGCTGTCTTTCTCACAGGGATTCAGAAAGGGCTATCTCCAGTGCTTAGTCCTACATTGGTACCCAGCCACTATTGGTCATGCTTTCTGATTCGGAGATAGGCCCATCTCAGTGACTCTATATGATTGGTAGACTCATTGTGGTGGACCATTTCCATGGCCATGCTAAATGCTAATGAGGCATTCTGGGGGAATGGCTAATACTAATTAGTCATGTGGTCTTCCCCTGAAATGCCTATGGGGAGTTATAAAGCTGAGCTGTTCAGAGAATCACTCAGGTGCATAAACTATCATGGAAGCCAGTGATAATGAACAGTCGAAATGCTACATTCCTTCATTATAGTCAATGTGAGAGATGTTAAAGATAAGGCTGTGCAAGAGGCAGTGTTGATGTAGTAGTGGGGTTGTATGAGTGTGTGTGCATGAGTGTGGTAGTGTGTGCACATGATTGCAGGTTTGTGAGTGGTCTCAGATAACAGTGAGTGTGTGTGTGTGTGTGTGTGTGTGTGTGTGTGTGTGTGTGTGTGTGTGTGTGTGTGTGTGTGTGTGTGTGTGTGTGTGTGTGTGTGTGTGTGTGTGTGTGTGTGTGTGTGTGTGTGCGTGTGTGTGTATATATGTGTGTGTGTGTGTGTGTGTGTGTGTGTGTGTGTGTGTGTGTCTGTGTGCAATAGAGTGAATGAGGGGTGTACATGTGCCAAAGCAATGGATAGGCTGTCAGTGGTAATTACCACCAGAAAATGCTGTTTAGCACTGGTGGTAATTACTGAAGATTCAGAGACAAGCAAATTAGCTGATAATGAAGTTTTCTCCATTTTGGCTAAACATGTCTCTAAATCAGATTTTACATGAACACGTAAGCTGCACCTTTTGGCTGCTGTAGTTTATACTTGAGATGGAAATCATTCTAAATCCCAGGGTCTGTCTTGGTGAAAAGGATGTGTGTGTGAGTGTGTGTGTGTGTGTGTGTGTGTGTGTGTGTGTGTGTGTCTGTGGGCGTGTGCATGCGTGCGTGCATGTGTGTGTGTGTGTGTGTGTGTGTGTGTGTGTGTCGGTGCGTGTGTGCCTGTGTGTGTCTGTGTATGTGTTTGTGTGTGTGTGTGTGTGTGTGTGTGTGTGTGTGTGTGTGTGTGTGTGTGTGTGTGTGTGTGTGTGTGTGTGTGTGTGTGGGGGGGGTCTTCTCATGTCTACATGACAGTTTATAAGAAGATGCTTTATATTTGATGGTGCACTATCAAGTAATCATGTGCTGATCTTTTGTTTAAAGCAAATTGAGTTTCCTCTCATGATGCATATAAAAATAATCTAAAAGGAATTCTAACCAACAGCATTTGCTCATGGTCCATGTCATCTATTCCTTTTTACACGCTCTTTCTTGCTATTTTCATGTGTGTGTGTGAGTGTGTGTACATGCATATACATACATCATACATACATACAAACTCATTTTAAATTTCACGATCTATGCAAGCATCCAGAATGTCACCTCAAAGCAAGCAGTTCTGTCATTTCATTCTCATCTGACATGCTTTCTGTGCAGAGACTGCACATCCTCCTTTTGTGTGTGTTTCTTGCCTTCTGCACAAAGACTAGCATTGGGTGAATTGTCAACTCTGATTTGTCCCTTTGTGTGTGATATGTGATATGGAAGAAAGATCTGGTAATCTGCTTCCTTTCTCTACTTGCCTAGTAAACTCTATGAATGGTGGTGGCTGTTCATGGGGTCACTATAGGAGATGGACACAACTTGTAAAGCTTAGAATGCTTGGCTCCAGAACATCAAACACCTGCTAATTTGCCTGCATCAAAGTTAGCTTCCTATTCCTGATGTGCCCTAACATCTGTTACCCATTGCCCCCTTATCTGTTTTTTTTTTATTTCTGCCTTCCTCTTCCCTTACTTGCTTTAAATTTGATTTCCTATGATATTTAAGCAACTATATATTTTTACGTTTCCTCCATTCGTTAAGAAGATCTAGATCTTTCTCTTTATATATATAGATCTTGCTCTCTTCTATGTATTTGAAGTCTCTTCTACTGTATTAATAGGTAAATAGATTAGCTCTAAGCTAACTGCCCTTGCAAGCTTAGCCAATTATCCCTTGTGAGACTCAATCCCTGCACCTTGCATTTATAAGGCAAACACCTTAACCATTAGGCCACCCTCCCAACCCTTGACTACTCATTATCTATCTTTCATCTACCTCTTTACTCATCCTATATTTCCTTTTTCTTACCATCTATTTAGTCCATAATCGCATTTTATGACATTGCCCCTCTCCCCTGCTTCCATGTCCTGTAAGTCTTTTTCTATTATATCTTCTACGATCCAAACTGGTTTTCTCCTCTGCCTATCCCTCCTTTACCTATGAAAGCCTCCTATCCTTTCCTTTACTCACTTCTTAAAGTGTTCCCAAACTTCCTTATTTATTGTTTGTTAATTAAATGAATTGACTGCTACAGCATCTTTTTTAGCCAAGTAACAATTACAGAATTTCCAATTTCAGATTTGGAGAAGTGCATATCAGTTGCACAGAGTGACTTTCATTGTTACATTTGGTGAAACAGACATAGTGGAGACATCTTTTTGTCATTTTCCATCCCTCTAGTATCCTTCTTAACCTGATATTTACTATTTGTCTAACATCTACATTCATCTGGAGAACAAAGATTTTATCTGGTTGGATGTTAAAACACATGCAAATTTTCAGTTGCTGTCTGCACTCGGGAAACAATATAATATTTCTTCTTACTGTATTGTTACAGTTGAAAGTACCCAGTGTATTATAGGTTGTTTGCAAATGTTCCAACTACTCCTTAGGTAAATACTCAGCTCCTGTTCTTATCATCTTATATGAAGAAATATAGGTATAAAAAAAAATTATTTACACTCTTATAGCTGGTGCTCCTTGAGTAAATGTCAGATAAACCTAGAGCAACAATTCTACCCTATGTTTATTTATTTTGATGTATTTTATTGCATTTGATTACTGAGAAAGTCTAACAGGGCAATAAAACCTCTTTTCGGCAGAGTCTGGAGAGAAAAGTTCGAACTGACAAATATATAGACATAAAGTACAGACAGTACACAGAGGTAGCAAACATCTATGCTAAGACAAACGAGTAAAACAAATCCACATTTACATACAATGTACAGAGTTGCATTCACATTGCAATCTTACAGTATACAGAATTTCATTTGCATTACATTATGCTACTAAGAGTGATAGATGTGTGTGTGAAAACTTAATTTCAGGACAAGAAAACAGTACAATCATACAAACACTATACAGAGTTGCATTTGTGTTGCAATGTACAGAGTTACTTCTTATAATGATTAACAGAGATGGATAACTGTGTGTAGACTTCACTTTTACATTCACAAAATCAGCTGTGAAGAATAGGTTCATAGGTTCATAGGTTGATACTAGGCTATCGGCCCTAGGGCCTATACAAGCCTAGCCATAAGAATTCTCTGGCTATTTCTTCCCACAGTATTTACTTCCCTGGACCCTTGTCTCGCAGGGCAACTGATATGATCCTCGGGGTGAATTTCCTATCTCCCATCCAATCATCAAGGTTCCTTTTGAAAAGGGCCAAAGAGGCGCTCTGCTTGACATGTATGGGCAGTCTGTTCCAGAGTCTGGGGAGTCTCTGGGTCAGGAACCTATCCCTCCAGCATGTTTTGTTCATTGTGATGACAAGGTTTAGATCCCTGGAGTGTGTGTCTCTGAGGGATTGGGATTTCTTTAAATGTAGCATGTCCAACAGCTCTGGGTTTGACATGGCCTTGTCTGTTAAGCAGAGATCACCTCTGAGTAGACGATATGCAACAGACTATAGGTGGAGTTTTTTTAGACGGTCAGTATAGGGCATCTGCTTTAGGCCTGTGATTCTTTTAGTGAGGTATTTCTGTGGCCTTTCCAGTTGTTGTAGATGTCTTGAAAGGTACATACCAAATGGGCATTGTATTCTAAAATGGATCTAATGAGGGATGAGTACAGTGGGACAATGACCTGCTTTTTTCTGGATGAAAAGCCCTTAGTGATGAAGTGTGCCACATAGAAGGATTTCCTGACTGTTGTGGTGATGTGGTTATCGAAGGTGAGACCACTGTCCATCTGTGTCCCTAAGTCTCTTATCACACTTTTGGTGTTTAGTGTACTGCCACCTATATGGTAATTCACGAGTACATGTTTTTTCCCAAAGGGGATAACTATACATTTCTTGGCATTGAGCTTAAGCCCATGGCTCTGGCACCAAGCATCTGTTTCTGTAAGGCCCTTTTGTAGAGTATCCACATAATTTTGGGATTCAATAATGGCTCCCAGTTTGCAGTCATCTGCGAACTTTGTTAGCCAGAGTCCCCTAGTGATGGCCTGTACTTCAGAGAAGTAGATGCCAAACAAGAGCGGTCCTAGGACTGAACCTTGAGGTACTCCACTTGTCATTTATCTGGAGCTGGATTTGGAGTTGGCTACTTTTACAGTGTGGGTTCTATCAGTAAGCCAGTTAGCAACCCTTTGGGTGATGTAGGGATTAATGCCCAGCTTAGTAAGATTATCTATGATTCCAGAGTGGGGGATGGTGTCAAAGGCCTTGGCAAGGTCTAGATAGGCTGTGTGAACCACCTTACCCTTGTCCATGGCTCTGGAGACTGATTCAAAGAAGATCGGCCCTTCACAAACCCAAACTGGGTGGGGTCCAGTGTTTGAAGGTTGCCAATATCTTTGTTTATAAGTTCCATGATAATACGCTCCATGGCTTTGCAGATAAGGCTTGTCAGACTGATGGGACGGTAGTTTCCGGGATGCAAGGTGGATCCCCCCTTGTGGAGTGGGATACCTGTAGCTCTGCACCACTCAGTAGACATGAAACCTAAGGTGAGGCTATGATTAAACATGACACTTAGGTGAGGTGCCAGTTCATATTGCAGTTCATGTAGTACACAGCCCAGGATGTCATCTGGTCCCATGGATGCTGTATTCTTAGCTTTGGAGAGTGTGTTTTGTACCTGTGTGGCTGTTATTACTGGAATTTGGCAATCTTCCGTTATTGAGATGGGCCATTTAGTGGGTGAGAGGGGGGGGGGTGAAGTTGGCACTGAATCGATCTGCCAGGATATTGGCAATATCCTTGGGATCAGTATATTTAATGCCATTCTGTTTTAGCTCAGAGCAGATCTGAGCATTGACATTTAGATTCTTGACATAGTTATAGAATGCCTTGTGGTTGTCTTTGGAATCTTTGGCAATTTTATTTTTGTAACTAGCTTTGGAGGATTTTATGAGGGATCTCAGTTTTTTACTGAGGCTGGTAAGGGAGTTTTTTGCATCCTGGGATCTTCCTCTTTTCTGCAACAGTTTCTTCCTTTTGTTGTAAAGTTTGTTTATGGCAGGGGACCACCAGATTGGCTTCCTTTTTTTGGATGAGAGCATCTTGGTTCTATTTGGGATGGCACGATTCATGCATGAGTGGATGTGCTCATACAGTGCCTTAGTGTAGGATTCAGCAGTTGAACTTTCAGTTCCCATCTGAATGGGTGTCATGAAGTTTGTCACTTCTGACTTGAGTAGCATGAAGTTGGCTTTGGAGAAGTTTTTTATGGAGGTTTTCTTATTGGGGCATGGGGGTGGGATGTGGATGTTAAGGGTGATTAGCTTATGGTCAGACCTGACTAACGAGGGGGTGACCATAGGTGTGGAGCATCGATTTCCCATGTTGGTAATGACCAGGTCTAGGATATTGGAGCCCCTCATGGGACTATGGATTAGTTGATCCAGGGCGTTGGAATTTATGAATTCCAAGAACTGTTGTGCAAAGGTGTTGGTACACGAGTAGTTTTCCCAGTTAATGGCAGGGTAGTTAAAGTCACCCAGTATTAGGGTGTTTGGTTCTATCTTAATATTTTTCAGTATGTTTAGAAAGGTGTAGTGAGAATCTTGGGGCATAGTGGGGGATCTGTAGCAAGCTGCAATTTGGATTGCAGTCTTACCTAGTGTTAGTTGCACCTGGAGAATTTCAGACGCATTGTGTTGGGCAACTAGCCTGGTGGTGTGAATATCCTTGGTGAATATTGACACTCCTCCACCTTTAGTGTTTCGGTCCTGGTTTGGTGGCCGAAAAGTGTGGTAAGAGATGTAGCCTGGTACTGCAGTGGTGCTCTCTGGATCCTTGAACCAGGTCTCAGTTACTGCACAGATATAGATGTTCACCATTTTTAGGAGTGCCTCGAGAGAGTGCATTTTGAGGTTTAGACTTCTAGCATTGAGTAGCATTACCTTCAGATTTTGCATGCTTGTACCTGTTACAGTGGTGGTTTTGTCCTTTGAACTTTACCTAAAAAAGGCACTATAGGGGTGGCAAAAGCCTTAGCCAGTAACCTGAATCCCAGGGGCGACAGGTGCAGACCATCTCTGGCAAAGCATCATGGTCTGTCGATCATGTCATCCCAGGCAGACAGATACTGGATACCCTTTTAATGACACCAGAAGCTTAGCCAATTGTTGAAGTCAATCATTTTGTCCTTATATTGTGGTATCATTCTGGGTGAAGGCAGGATGCTACTCAGGGCTAGGGTCATACCTGCCTGGGCCACATGATCCGAGAGCTCTTCTATGTCTCTTTTCATGTAGTCCAGGCAGGTACATCTCATGTCATTCATTCCAACATGGACAATGACAGAGTCATATTTGTACTTGTTGTGGAGTGACTTGAGTGCATGCGTTATGTGGCAGATTCTGGCACCCGACAGGCAGCTGACTGCAATTTTCTCCTTGTTCAACCTGGTGAGTGGGACATCAGTGTGCAGGACTATAGAGTCACCTATGACTAAAGTGTTAGGTACGTTGTCTTGCTTTAGGGGCTGTTGCTGGGTAGCACACGGGTGTTGTGAGCTATGTGACACTTTGGTTGTGATTGGTGTTTGTGTTTCAGCTTCAGAGGTCCTTGTTTCTTGGGCAGGTTACAGTTAAGGGCCTCTGCATATGTAGATTTAGTGTTGCTATATGTGGGTGTTGGTGGTGTGGGTTTAGAAGGGCTATGTGTTGCTTGAGGTGTAGTGTGGGTGTTAACCTTCTCCTCTTGACTGTCTAGCACAATCTTGGGTGGAGAGAGCTTTGCTTCCATTTTGGCTATGTAAGTGCATCTCTCACAGGTTGTAGTGTTGGGTGGTAGGAGGAGAGGGTTGTCTGTGTACATGAGGCAATTGCTGCATTGCCCCAGTATGTCCAGATTCACCTGGTGGACAGGATAAATCACCGGAAGCTGACCCTTGGACATGCCTGGTTTGGTGATTTTTTTTTTTTTTTTTTTTGTAAAGTAGAGGAGCTGTTTTCCCTTACCTTAGCAAGGTACTTTGCAATTATAGGCTGTTTAATGCCTACAATTAATTTCTACTTATTAACAAGGAGAGGTGAGTGCTTGTATCAGTTTAAGGCTTCCTAGTGCTTTCCAGCAGGTATTAGAGCAAGTGCTAGTCACAGGGATGCTTAAAGGTAAGATGAAAAAACAATGCACACTGCAGTGTGCACTTGAGAAGCTAGATGTGAAAGCAGGTAACTTAAGTTTTACCTGTTTAAAAAGTTAAGGTTTAGTGGAGAGTTACTATTTTTAAAGCAGCAAGATGGATTGAAAGGGGTGGTCACTTTTGTATTCTGGTACTATGGAATACAGTAGGATGGCCAATAAATTTAAATAGTTGAAGGGGAGGGATTTCAAAAATGATGATTTTGTGATTACTCACACAAGCCAGTGAAAGCAGAGAGGAAATGAGATATATGGTCAGATTAACATAAGAGGCAGGCAACTAGAAAGACAGTGGTATTTAACAAGACAACTGTAACTGGGTAGGAGGGTGGTAAAAAAATTCTGCCTGACTCAGAAGAGACAGAGCTGTGGTCTCTTTTGAAGTTTTAATATGCAGTTAAAGCAGAATGCAAGTAAAACACAAGGTAAAGAAAACAAACCACAGTATTCAAAATAGAAAAAGGCAATAAAGTAATACAAAATACAACAAATAAAAGCAAACTAACCTTTCCCTCACAGCAAACTGTAGCAGAGTCTGGGATGAGACTTTCTGGTAAGCCTGGTCAGTCTTTTCTATCTCCCATTTTTTCCAAGACTCCTTCTTTCTTTTCTAGACTTCTGCATTCCACCACCAGCTTTCCTTATGTGTACCTTATTTCAATACCTGGCTTGGCCAGATCTCTGTACTGTAGTCCTCACATATGCTGTTTTAAGGTGCTGCCATTCTTCTTCAACTCCACCTATTTCCTCCTCTTCTTGGAGTGCTAGAATCCTGAGCAGTTCCTTGAACTGCTGTGCATTCTCTCCAGTCAACTTTCAGGCCTTCAGCCTGATCTCTGTTTACCTTCGAGCCTTCTCTGACCATTGCTTGTAGCTGATTGCAGCATCCAGTGGTGTATGCTGTGGGCTGACTCTTTCACTGGGGATGACATTTCAATCACTGTTCCTACACCAGTGTCCTTTCCTTACTAGGTGGAAGTTTACCTGAGTTGCATGTTGGCCACTCTTGTATGTGATTTTGTGGCTGTCTCTCTTTCTGAACTATGTGTTGGCTACTATCAAGCAATTTGCCAGACAGAAGTCTAGAATGGCCTCTCTATCTTTATTTCTGTTGCCCCCATCCACGTAGTCCCAGGCAGTCCTCATATCCTGTTCTGTCTGTTCCAATATGTGCATTCATGCCAACCATTATCAACACCAATTTATATTGTCCTGCTACTGCAGTATGAATGCACTCTTTTCCTCACTATCACAGCCCTACTGTGGGGCACAGACTGAGATTATGAATACTGCCCTATCATTACACTGGAGTCTGAATGCCATGAGTCTGTCATTAATTCTGATGACATCCATCACTGTCTTCTGAAGCCTTTCTCACCACATTTCCCTTAACATTTTTAGCCTGCCTTCCTGAGTAGCAGACTCTGGATCCCAAGCCAGGTGTTTTTGCTGCATTGCCCTTCCATCTCATCTCTCAGATACATGTTCCACCTTCCACCATACCATCATGTCATCCACTTCCAAGCTGCATTCTGTCAGTGAACCTACAATAAGTGTAGTAATTTTCAGTTCAGTAGCAATTCTTAGTTCAGTTATACTGTGTATGACAAACTGAATCCACAGATATCTCCAACAACCTGTTGCCACTTTTGACAGTGCACTTTTGCTGCATAGTAAGAATGGGCTGCACTTTCATAAGTACAACACAGCTGGGATGTGTGATATTGCATGTCACTGAAATCAGTAACTGAGCACAAAACCTTAATGAGATACAAATAGGATGAATGCACAGGTACACAGGAGAGGGTAACATGCACATACATATACATTTATGTATATCAATTTGTGTGTGTGTGTGTGTGTGTGTGTGTGAATTTGCATGCAAGTCAGCATGCATATGTGTGTGGTATATGTTACTTAAGCTTATCCTCTGTCCTCCATGGCATCACTGTATGGCCATGAGCATCAAGTACCATGTGCAAGCTTGCTCTCTGTATATATGTACATATATAAATATATATATGTGTGTGTATGTGTGTGTATATATATATATATATATATATATATATATATATATATATATATATATATATATATATATATATGTGTGTGTGTATATATATATATATATATATATATATATATGGGTCCCCTTCAGACTGCTGAAATTCAAAACTTCGAAACCCATATGATCGCAGACCATATGTTCGAAGTTTTGAAATACCGACATTCTGAATGGGAAATTGCATACAGCGTGGAACGGCAGATTTCAATTGTTCTTGCTGTAGTGCTATCTCAGAGTTGATATATTTAAGTAGGGGGGGTGTTACCTGCTAAACACAGTTTAATGTGTATTTTATTTTTACGGGTCTAGTTCACATTTTTGAACATTCAAAGTTCAATCATATGGTCTCGGCCATATGAATTTCGAACATTTCAGCATTCGATTATGTGAAGTAGACCTATATATATATATATATATATATATATATATATATATATATATATATACATATATATATATATATATATATATATGTATACACACACACACACACACACACACACACACACACACACACACACACACACACACACACACACACACGTGCACACACACACACACACACACACACACACACACACACACACACACACACACACACACGCACACACACACACACACATGCACACACACATACATATATTATATAGATATATCTATGGGTGTACCTGAAAATATCAAGTGTGGGTAGGATCAGCAGCTGTCTAGTCGATTAGGCAGTTGATCGGCAGGAGTACAAGATCAACAATCCTTGGTCAGGGGAATATTCCACTTCCCTGGAGACTGTGCAGTCTCGGAGTTTTATACATATATATATATATATATATGTGTGTACATATATATATATATATATATATATATATATATATATATATATATATATAGATATATATATATATATATATATATATTTATAATTAGCAGGGGGTGTGGGGGCCAATGTTTTAGTTTGTTTTTGAAGTTTGAAATTACCTGTGCTGAGACTGTTTCTTGATGCATGCATAGTGCAGTGTCGAGTTCCGTGCTTTTGACTATATGTGTCATGCATTCAGATATGATGGTGTCACACCAGTGTATCTTGGCAAGAACCAGTTTGATTAACGCCATCTTCAAGTTTTATTACTATATTCAGCAGTTCAGGATATAGGACAGACTGTCCATTATTTTTCAGGTATCCATTTTCTCTTTGTTAAAATTTTTCATATTTAACAACTCACACCTCTAAAAGTATGTCATGATATGTGTCCTTTTGCAAACTTTATTTTGCCTCACCTTTCTTTGTGAAATCAGGATCTCAGAATACAAACTTATGATTATCCAATTAATTTCACTGGTAGCCTTTACATTGTGCAATAGGAATGATGATAACATTTCAACATCTCACACCCAACTGACTCAACCTGGATAAGGCAGTCTAATATGGTATATGAACATTATTAAAAGAGCAATACAATTCATTAATCTTAAACGTTGCAATGGATATACACATGTATAATACGTACAAACACTTTAGCAGAAGTTTTATCATTACATCTCTTTCAACTTTTTGGGGAAAAAAAATCTCTTTTTTGAATTTCCGAAATAAGATGCTGCACAGCAGATGTATACATCTGACACCTTAGACTGATCATACAAATGCATATATTTAAGACATGCAAATAATACAGTTATTTATGAAACATTAGAAAGTGTATTATTAGCAAGAATTTCATAGCTGTTTAACTAGCATTATCACTCCGTCACAACTTCTGATGCAGTTAAACACTTGGAGCTGAAGACCACTCCTAGTTGCATGAATACTGTTCAAATTGTAACTGAGAACAAAATGAAAACCTGAAGGAAACCTTTGAGACAGGCTATTGTAAAATATTGTAACTTTTCCAGTCACCAGACAGAACTGAATGACCAAATAAAAACATTGTTTACTGTGGCTGCACAACACATGGTCTGTTAATGTAAATATTCATACTTGAACTTCCATCATTGTTTTCTGTCTTAGACAAAGTACATCTGCTGTCAGTACATATAAAGCTTTATTGGACATAGATGTGATTATTTTCAGCTCAAATTGGTCTGACTGGCTCTCTGGAAAACTGCATGCAGGTTGAAACTCATCAGGAACCAATTTGATATGTCTTATACTTTGTATAACCATAGTATCATCTCTTGTTTGCATCATGCACTATCTTGGTTCAGTTGTTTTCGATACTGCAATATCTATTGTCTCATTTTTTTCTCTGTCTAACTTTAAGTGGACAATACTGACTGGAGGATAAGCAGTGGATGTGCAGAGTGACATTGGTCATAAAACTTTTTATGCAAAGCTTTGGTTTCTCAGTCATTTTGTTTGACTGCATTGTATGGAATTAATTTAGACAAAGGCTTTGATTCTAGCACTGGCATATCAATTCATATTAACTTCCCAAGCATAAGCATTGAAGAGCTTACTTTGGTTGTACTATACAGAATATTTTGATATGCCATGAGAGCTTTATGAAGATCTTTCTTAGTGCCTTTTTAGTGGTTTGAACTGCTCTCTTTACTTTGCCATAGTAGGGACATGGCATAGTACAGGTAAAAACAGATGGCAACAAACTGTTGAACCTCATTTGACAAGCTTTGTATCATTGTCAGTAACCAGCTCAACAGGAATACCATACCTTGAGAACATTATCTTGATTCTGGCTATTATTTGTTGACTAGGTATGGTTATTACATGGATTATTTCAGTGTCAGAATAGTAATAGTCTACAACAAGGTAGTTTTTACCTTCATATTTGCATAAGTCAGCAGCTATCGCTTGTCATGAACCTTGAAGAAAAAGTGCACTGTTGGCATGTGTCTCTCATCTCTAATATGGTTTATGTACAGTGCAGAACTAACATTTGGACATTGGGTTTATGTCTTGGTTGATGTTTGGCTACCACAATGACAGTTTGGCTCTTTCTTAGCATTTGGTAAGACCCTCTTGATCCTTTTGTATTTGGTGTAACACTTCTGCTCATTGAGATGATGGTATTATGATTCTGTCTAAGCCGTCATACACTGATAACTTCACTCTGACTCTGCAGTCCTTATGCATAATATACTTGGTTTTGAGTCTAATGACTTGGCCATTTGATTCCAAAATACTGGATAATAGCTTGAAACCCTTGATTATTTGGGGTGGTTTGCTTAAGGGTGTCTAGTCTTTTGTTAGTCACTGATCAAGTCATCATTATGCTCTGCACGTAGGTGGTAATGTGTTTTTCAGTGCCAGATAATGGTTGATCACCTATAGTATTTCTGGATAACACATCTGCAGCAACCAGTTGTTGTCCAGGCACACATATGTTTATGGCATTCAACCTCTTTTGTCCCATTAACAGTTTTTGACATCTCTATGTCACTTTGTCAAAGTTATATGAGTTGATTAGTAGAACCAACTAATTCTGGTCAGTCTGGAGCTGAAAACTTTCAAGCCTTAATAAGTATCTGACAAATCTTTCACATTCTCAAACACTTGCAAGGCATTCTGAAACAACAGGAAGCAGGACATAACACTTGTTCATCCATCTGGATTAACGTAGCATCTAGGCCACAACTACTAGCATTTGTACTCCCTATAGTCGGTTTAGTAACATAGTATGTTAATGCTGGAACTGTAAGTTAGTTTTACTTTTACTTTACTAAATGCTTGGGCTTGACCATGTTCCCACAAGCAGTATACATCTTTATTTAAGAAACCTGTTAAAGTCTGAAGCTCCTTTGAGAGATCTGATATAAACTTGTCCAACTAGTTAATCAAGCCTAGGTTATATTTTAGTTCAGTTACATATGATGGATTTTGCACTAGTTTAATCCCTCTACACTTATACTATAACCAAAGGACTACAGCTCGTTTTACTAAAGCAGCTTTTGTCTTAGTTAAGTTTACTACCCCATGTCTGCAGCAGATGTCTTGCTTACCTTCAGTTACACCCATTATTCTACCCAGTACCAAAAACTAGAATCGTCTTCTGTGTGGAGACATGCGTGAATGGGCATACCTTCATTGAAGGTTGTACGTCAGGGCTGGCAACTCGGTACGTAAAAATCTGCTGCCAATCATTAGCGGACTGGAGTTCCGCTGTGGCGACCCCTAACCGGGAAAAGCCGAAAGATACAACAACAGCAACCAAAAACTAGAATGCAATCAATAACACCATCACCACAATCCAGACCAATAAGTAAATTAGTCATTTTTCACTGAAAGATTTTAGGTACTGAGGTTATATCAACTGGCAGTCATTTAAAGTGTAACTTTACCATAGGTGTCATAAAGTTTGTCAGCTTCTATCTTTGTCTAAAGGTATTTGAGAGAACTCAGTGCACACATCTAGCATGGAAAACACTCAACATTAATACATTTGGGTGTTGTATTTTCTAGTGTAGGTAGAATGGGCCTTTTTATACACAAATGACTCACTGAGTTTTTTTTAATTAAAATATATTCACATTTGACCATTCCTTTTAATTACTAGGATGAGACGAGTACACCACTCAATCAGATCAGTTATACTTTTTGGTAATGCTACAAGTTCTACTTTGGACAGCATTAGAAAATTGCACCCTCCTGGGTGTGTTCAAGGTGTACAAAACACCTTTTGATTTTAGCATAATCTTGATTGGTTCACACTCAACCATACAGCTTCACCAAATTATCTACAATGACTTCATGAATTCTGGTAATTAAACCCATTAAGCATTCCACAGCTCTCGTGAACATGCTGTTTATGTACAAGCCATCAAGCACATACATGTAAAAGTCAGACTTGTTCCAAATCCAGTTAGGCGTGGCTAAAATAGACTAATACACCTGATATTGCTTCTGCTTCATGTAACTGTAGATGCTTCAAGAAGCATTTAAACATAACACATAATATCACAGTAACATCAGCCCATCTTTATTTTGAAACACAAGTTCCATGAATAGGAATCTTAACTTGCCAGTATGTTTCTTCATCGACTCAAGAGTGGCTGAACCCAGAGAAATGTTTTCTGCGTATTAGTTTTAGTTTCAATTTTACAATTAACCTCTTTAATCAGCCTTGTCTTGCAAATAACAGCAAAATAGTCCATGTTCATATATCTCTTACAATTTCTGCCATGTGCAGCACACTACTCTGATTCATTATGGTAACAGTCACACCTCGTGCATTTGCCTGTTTTGCTCTTACTTTGTTTCTCATGCATTCATTTTTTGACTAAAATCATGCCATTTTTTAAAGTTACCATTACCTTTGTGTTTTACCTCACATATGCATCATTTGCGTGTTTAAATTAATATTTTGTCTTTTAACTATTTCACCTGTCTGGAGATCTGTAGTGCTTTTTCTAAAGTTAAATTAAATTCAAGTTGTAACTTCTGAAGCTGTTCTACATCAGCCAGCCCAGTCACAGTTCTATCTCTTATTTATTTCTCTTTTGTGCCATTGACACGAAAGTTATGTACTTACCATAATGCTTGATCTGTGTTGTCTTATTTTCATCCAGTTCAACCTTTGGGTTAACAGATCTGACAAGATACGACCTTGGTTCTTTTCCGAAGCTTTGGATCCAAGGCTCTGACTGTTTGGCTTCTAATAACTATAAGATTTATCTTATAATCAAATAACACAGGTCTATTTTACATGGTGGACCAAAAAAATATGACATGAAAAAAAAAAAACATGAAGAACAGCAACAACCAGGTTGTCCAAGGACAAGGCCTCTAGTCATGTCCAGCAATTCAACAGGAATGTAAAAGAGCAATTTAGCCTGGGGGGCAATGGGAGGGGATATTGAGCTGGATGAAAACAAGACAACACAGACCTAGCATTATGATAAGAACATAACTTTTGTAGCTGATGTCTGTTTTCATCTGATTCAACCTTTGGGTCTTATTCCCAAGCTACTGACACCTGGTTGGAATCAAGGAAAGATAGGTTCATAGGTTCATAGGTTCATACTAGGCTATCTGCCCGAGGGCATTTACAAGCCTAGCCCATAGTTTTGTGGCTTACGCCACCCCTTTAGTTTGGAGAAACTATGCCCATTATTTTGCTGTGCCTCTGTCGAGCAGTGACACTGAGGTAACCCCTGGGGTGTATCTGTGATCTCCCATCCATTGGTCAAGATTCCTCTTGAACAAGGCCAGTGAGGTGCTCTGCCTCACATATACCGGGATTTTGTTCCACAGCATAGGGAGTCTTTGGGTGATGAATCTATCCCTCCAGCACATCCTATTAATAACCATGTCGAGGTTTAAGTCTCCCGCCCTTGTGGCTCTAAGGGATCTAGATTTTTTGAGATGAAGCATGTTCATCAAATCTGGGTTTGACATGGCCTTGTATGTCAGGCACAGGTCACCTCTGAGCAAGCGGTAAGCAACTGAATATAGCTGGAGTTCTTTCAGTCGGGCAGCATAAGACAGATTTTTGAGACCCTTTATCCTTTTGGTGAGGAACTTTTGTGGCCTCTCCAGCTGCTGCAAGTGTCGGGTCAGATACATTCCGAATGGGGCATTGTACTCAATCATTGGTCTGATGAGTGATGAGTATAGGGAGACTATGACCTCCCTTGATCTAGATGTGAATCCCTTCATGATAAGGTGGGCAATGTAGAAGGTCTTCCTAACTACTTTAGCAATATGAGTGTCGAATGAAAGGCTACTGTCAACCTGGGTCCCCAGGTCCCTGATAACTTCTTCTGTGATCAGTGGATTGCCACCTATATGGTAGCTAGGGGTAACCTTGTTTTTCCCGAAGGGTATGACTATGCATTTCTTGGCATTTAACTTTAGGCCATGGCTCTGGCACCAGTTATCCATTTCTGTGAGACCCTTCTGAAGGATATCTGTGTCATATGTGTTTTCGACTACGGCACCCAGTTTGCAGTCATCTGCAAACTTTGTCAGCCATAACCCTCCTGTGTTTGCTTGCACTTCAGAAAAGTAGATGCCAAACAAGAGTGGGCCCAGGACTGAGCCCTGTGGGACACCACTTGTGACAGGCTTTGAGTCTGACATGGTGCCAGCAACTCTGACCCTGTGGGTTCTGTCACTCAGCCAGTTTGCAACCCATCTTGTAATGTATGGGTTTACATTTAAGTTGATGAGTTTTTCAATGATACCCGAGTGGGGTATTGTATCGAAAGCCTCCGCCAGGTAGGCTGTATGGACTGCCTTTCCCTCGTCAATGGCCTTGGTGACTGTTTCGAAAAAGTCAACCAAGTTTAAAAGGCATGATCTGCCTTTGACAAAGCCAAATTGGGTTGGATCCAAAGTCTGCAAATTCCCTATGTCTTTATTTATGAGATCCATTATGATCCTCTCCATGGCTTTGCAGATAAGGCTTGTCAAGCTAATGGGACGGTAATTTCCAGGGTCGGTGGAGGCACCGCCTTTGTGAAGTGGGACCACAGTAGCTGTGCGTCACTCCCTGGGTACGTATTCGGAGGTGAGACTAAGATTAAACAGCTGTCCTAACTGTGGGTTTAATTCCTCGTTGAGTTCGTGGAGCACACAGCCGGGGACACCATCAGGTCCCATGGATGCTGTGTTCTTTGCCTTGGAGAGAGCAGTTCTCACCTGGGCGTTAGAGATGTTTGGGGGGCTACAATCATTTGGTATAGATATCTCTCCTTTTGGGGGGGAGGGGGGGGAGAAGTTTGCACTGAACCTGTCAGCCAGTATGTTGGCAATGTCTTTAGGATCAGTAATCTTCACATCATTTTGGACTAATTCTGAGCATATCTGGAAGTTTCCTCCTAGGTTTCTGACATAGCTAAAGAATGCCTTATGGCTGTCTTTAGAGTCCTTAGCTATTTTTCTCTCAAAATTAGCTTTGGATGATTTTATGAGAGCTCTTAGCTTTTTACTTATAGTGATCAGCGGTGTCTTACCTTTTAAGGATTTTGCTCTATCTTGTAGTAGCTTTCTCCTTTTGTTGTAGAGTTTGTTTATGGCTGGGGTCCACCAGACTGGACGCTTGCCTTTGGTACAAAGAGTCTTTGTTTTGCTTGGGATTGCCTGATCCATGCAGCCTGCAGGTGCTGGTAGAAGGCATTTGTAAGTGATTCAGTGGTTTGAGTAATGTTTACCGGCTCGGGGCCTTAAAGGAGACCACACTAGTCTTAAGCAGTGTGAAGTCGGCTTCGAGAAGTTCTTTACTGTGGTCTTTTTATTTGGGGTGGGGGCGGATTAAGGACCTCCAGCGAGATTAGTTTGTGATCTGATCTCACCAGTGAGGGGTATACTTCCGGTGTTGAACATTGTGCTCCCATGTTCGTGATGATGAGATCAAGTATATTTTCTCCTCTTGTGGGGATGGTGACTAGTTGTTCCATGGCATTTGAGTTTATGAATTCCAGGAACTTTTGGGCTAGAGTGTTTGGGCTTGAGTAGTGTTCCCAGTCTATATTAGGATAGTTGAAGTCACCTAGTATGATGGTGTTTGGAGATACATTTATCCCCTCCAGTGTTTTCAGGAAGGCCATGTGAGGTTCCTGAGTTTGCGAGGGTGGCCTGTAACATGCTACAAATTGCAGAGCAGTCTTGCCTATGGTTAATTGCACCTGGATGGTTTCCGATGCATCGTTCATTGCCACCAATCTTGAGGTGTGGGTGTCCTTGATGAATATGGATACCCCCCCACCTTTCTTGGTATTGTCTGGATTTTGGGGCCGGAACGCATGATATGAGGTAAAACCTGATAGTGCTGGGGTGCTCTCAGGAGCCTTGAACCAGGTTTCTGTCACAGCACAGACATCGATGTTCTCCATACTGAGAAGGGCCTCGAGTGCGTGCATCTTGAGGTTAAGACTTCTGGCATTGAGCAGCATTACCCTTAGTTTTTTTTCTTTGTTGTGTTCTAGGGTGGTAGGTTTAGAATTTGAGCCTTGCCTAAAAAAGGCACTATGGGGGTGGCAAGAGCCTTTGCCAAAATCTGGAATCCCAGGGGTGACAGGTGCAAGCCGTCCCTTGCGAAGCAGCGTGGCTTGTCCAGCATGTCATCCCAGGCAGACAGACATTGGATCCCCTTTGCATGACACCAAAGTTTAAGCCAATTGTTAAAGCTGATCATCTTATCTCTGTATTGTGGCATCATTCTTGGTGAAGGTAAGATACTGCTCAAGGTCAGGGTCATACCTGCTTGGGCTACATAATCAGAGAGCTCCTCTATGTCTCTTTTCATGTAGTCCAAGGAGGTACGTCTCAGGTCGTTTACACCAGCGTGGACAATGATTGAGTCATACTTGTACCTGCTGTTGAGAGACCTGAGTGCTTGCGTTATGTGGCGGATTCTAGCGCCCGACAGGCAGCTTACTGTGACCTTTTCCTTACTCAGTCTGGTGAGCGGGACGTCAGTGTGTCTGACTATGGAGTCACCAATGACTAGTGTGTCTGGCATTGTGTTTGGCCTTAAGGGCTGTGACTGCTTGACACTCTGACTGTGTGGTCTATGTGTTGCAGGTGTTGTGTTCTGAGGTGGTAGTTGTTTGGGTGTCTGCTTTGGTGGCCTCTGCTGTTTTGGTAGATTTTTGATCAGAGCCTCGAGTATGTCTTTGTGTGTTTATGTGTATGATTTGAGGTTGTGATGGTATTATGTGAGACTGGGTCTATAGTGTGTGTGGTTACCTTCTCCTCCTGTCTGGTCTTGCCAGTCCTATGTTGAGAGAGCTCAGCCTCCAGTTTGGCCGTATAGTTGCATCTCTTGCATGTATTTGTGTTTTGTGGGAGGAGGAGAGGGTTGTCTGTGTACATGAGGCAATTGTAACATTGCCTCAATATTCCCAGGTTCACCAGCTGAGCAGGAGAGGACATTAGCAACTGATCCCTCGACATGCTAGAAGGAATAGACGGAAAAACTTAAAAAAGGTTTTGGGGGTGTGGGTGACCGAGAAATGGGGTTTGCTTTTTTGGGGTACTATCTATAACAAGAGTGCTGTATCAAGGTGATGAGTACTGTAGGAGCAAGTGCTGGGCTATACAGATAGAGAATAGTCTACTTGGGAGTCAAGTAGAGATAATTTATAGTTATAGGATACACTAAATAGAACAGTAGTATACTTTGAGGAAGGTAGTTATAAGGGAAAATTTGAAGAGTGGACTTTAAGTAGCCCGAATAGTTTAAACCTGATTAACCACTGCTGCCCTAGTGTGCAACGGTAGCAGCTCCGCGCTAAATCACGCTAAATCGCGCTAATGCACGCTAAAGCACACTTTATAGCAGGGGGCTGGAAAAGACAGGAAATGACCCAAAATGGCCAATAAACTACAAGTTACTGGTTTAAACCACTCCTCTGAGGACAAACAGGCAGCTCAGTACTCCCCACCCTCACTGGTGAGTAAAGAAACTTCCCTTTGACCAAACAAGGAAAATGGAGAAACACAGGAACCAAGACAAAGCCCAGGGATCAGCAAAATCTGATCACTGGAACAAACTTGCTGAGAATTGTGGAGCCAAAGGATGTACAGAATCTGGACTGTACATTCTACCTTAGTGTGGCTCAACGGTATGAAAGTAGACCAAGTGGCTGCAGCACAGATCTTATCAATAGGAACCTAACCAATGAAGGGAGTAGAAGTAGCTATCACCCTGGTAAAATGAGTCTTTGATTTGTCATGCAAGGTCAATCTCAGTTTTTCATACACAAACATACAGTCAGAAAGCCATCAGAATGGAATGACATTTGATACTCCTTGTCCAAATCTAACTTTAGAGAGAGCAATGAAAAAAGGATCAAATTTCTGACATCCTTAGTGCTGCATAAATAAAACTTGTGCTGTCAATGAAGTGCAAATGAAGTATCTACTCTCCTTTGTTAGAAAACTTTGGGAAGAACACTGGCAAACTGATACTCTGATTAAGGTTCTCTTTGAATATCACCTTTGGGAAAAAGTGAGGAGTTGTTCTCAATGATACCATGTCCTAATGTAAGATCAGATATGGAGGCTTAGAGAAAACGGCCTGTAACTGAATCCTCCTTGCAGACATGATAGCCATCAAAAAGAGGGTTTCTAAGAAAAAATATATATACTATAGTGGCAGGCTCGAAAGGAACTTGTATCAATGCCTGAAAGATAATAGTAATGTCCCAAAGGGGAACTGGATACCCTTATATTTGGTCTTAAAAGGAAGGCTCCCTTCAGAAAAGCTTTTGAAATCTTTAGTGAAGCAATAGAAGTCTGATTTTTCCTAATATGAAAGTTGGAAATGTCCGGTAACTGTACCTTCAAGGTTAAGAGCTGGATCCTTTCTGAAAAAGGTCTACCAAGAACTCCTAACATTGTTTTTTTGCTGTATCTTATGTGTATATTTAATGCTTAAATGTTTAAATGTCTATTTTAATCTATTCCCTGGACTACATGAAAAGAGACATGGAGGAGCTCTCTGATCTTGTAGCTCAGGTAGGTATGACCCTAGCCCTCAGTAGCATCCTGCCATCACCCATAATGATACCACAGTACAAAGACAAAATGATTGACTTCAACAATTGGCTAAGCTTCTGGTGTCATTCTAAGGGGATCCAGTATTTGTCTGCCTGTGATGACATGATTGACAGACCACGATGCTTTGCCAGAGATGGCCTGCACATGTCGCCATTGGGATTCTGGACACTGGCTAAGGCTCTTGCCACGCCTTATAGTGCCTTTTTTTAGGCAAGGTTCAAATGACAAATTCACCACTGTAAAAGGTACAAGCAAGCAAGATCTGAGGAAAATGCTACTCAATGCTAGAAGTCTAAACCTCAAAATGCACTCACTCGAGGCACTCCTTAAAATGGAGAACATCGACATCTGTGCAGTGATAGAGACCTGGTTCAAAGCTCCAGAGAGCACCCCTGCATTACCAGGCTATAATTCATACCACACCTTTCAGCCACCTAACCCAGACTGAAGCACTAAAGTTGGAGGCGTGTCCATATTTATTAAGGATATCCACACCTCTAGGCTAGTTGCACAGCATAATGCATCTGAGATTATCCAAGTGCAACTAACTCTGGGCAAGACCGCAATCCAAATTGTAGCTTGCTACAGACCCCCCACCATGCCCCAGGATTCCCACTCCTCATTTCTTGATACACTGGAAAATATTAGGGTACAACCCAGCACCCTAATAATGGGCGATTTCAAATACCCCACCATTAACTGGGAAAACTGCTCGTACCAACTCTTTTGCTCAATGTTTTCTCGAATTTATAAATTCCAATGCCTTGGATCAACTTATTCATACCCACACCAGAGGCAGCAATATCCTAGACCTGGTCTTTACCAACATGGGCGATCGGTGTTCCATACCAGAGGTCAATTCCTCGTTGGTCGGATCCAACCACAAGCTAATCACCCTAGCCATCCACATCCCGCCCCCCCCCCATTAGGGAAACCACCATAAAAAACTTCTCCAAAGCCAACTTCACACTTCTTAAGACAGAAGTGGCAAACTTCATGACACCCATGCAGACGGACAATAAAGGTACAACTGCTGAATCCTACATAAATGCACTTTATAAGCACTTACACGAGTGCATGAATTGTGCTATCCCTAACAGAACTAAGATGCTAGCCTCCAAAAAAAGGAAGCCAATCTGGTGGCCCTCTGCCATAAATAAACTCTACAACAGAAGAAAGAAACTGTTGCAAAAAAAGAGTAAAATCCCATGACTGGAGGATCTCCCTGGTCAGCCTCAGTAAGTAGCTGAGATCCCTCATAAAATCCTCCAAAGCTAACTACGAAAACAAAATTGCCACTGATTCTAAAGAAACCACAAAGCATTCTATAGCTATGTCAAGAATCTCAATGGCAACACTCAGATCTGCTCTGAGTTACAGCACAATGGTACTAAATATACAGAACCAACTGATATTGCCAACATCCTGGCAGATAGGTTCAATGCTAACTTTACCCCCCTCTCACCCCCTAGCGAGCCCATCTCTATACCGGAAGAATGCAAAGTTCCTGTAATCATGGCTGCACAGGTAAAAAACACACTCTCCAAAGCCAAGAACACAGCATCCATGAGACCTGACAATATCCCAGGCTGCGTTCTACATGAACTACAGGACAAACTGGCACCCCACCTAAGTACCATGTTCAGTCATAGCCTCACCTCAGGCTTTGTGCCCACTGAATGGCGTACCACGACGGTTATCCCACTCCACAAAGGGGGAGCCACCACGGACCCCAAGAACTACCGACCCATTAGCCTGATGAGCCTGGTCTGCAAGGCCATAGAATGCATCATCATGGAACTCATAAACAAAGACATTGGTAATCTCTAAACTCTGGACCCCACCCAGTTCGGGTTCATAAAAGGCAGATCATGTCTCCTAAACCTGATAGACTACTTTGTAAGCAGTCACCAAAGCCATAGATGAGGGTAAGGTGGTTCACACAGCCTATCTAGATCTTGCCAAGGCTTTCAATACCATCCCCCACTCTGGAATTATAGATAAACTCACTAAACTAGGTATAAATTCCTATGTCACAAGATGGGTTGCCAACTGGCTCATGGACAGAACCCACACTGTAAAAGTAGCAGACTCCAAATCTGACTTCAGACCAGTGACAAGTGGAGTACCACAGGGTTCAGTCCTGGGTGCTCTTCTGTTTGGTATCTACTTCTCTGAAGTACAGGCTAACTCAAAAGGTCTTTGGCTAATGAAGTTTGCAGATGACTGCAAACTGGGAGCCATAATTGAAACTCCTAACGATGTGGTCATCCTACAAAAGGGCCTCACTGAGACAGATGCCTGGTTTTAAAGCCATGGCCTGAAACTCAATGCCAACAAGTACATTGTCATCCCCTTTGGTAAAAACTCTGTACCAATGAACTACCACATAGGTGGTAGTATACTTAACACTGCAAGTGTGATAAGAGACCCTGGAACACAGGTGGACAGTAGTCTCTCCTTTGATAATCACATTGCCACAGTGGTCAGGAAATCCTTCTACGTGGCGTACCTCATCACAAAAGGTTTCTCATCCAGAAAAAAAGAGGTCATAGTTCCCCACTACTTATCACTCATTAGACCCATTATAGAGTACAGCGCCCCTTTTGATATGTACCTCACAAGACATCTACAACAACTGGAGAGGCCACAGAAATACCTCACAAAGAGGATTACTGGCCTCAAACAGATACCCTACACAGACCACCTCAAAAAACTCCAGCTTTACTCCGTCGCATATCTGCCTAACATACAAAGCTATGTCAGACCCAGAGATGTTGGACATGCTCCACTTAAAGAAATCCCAGTCCCTCCGAATTACACGCTGTAGGGACCTAAACCTTGTCACCACAATAAACAGAACATGCTGGAGGGATAGATTCCTGTCCCAGAGACTTCCCATACTCTGGAACAGACTACCTGTCTATGTCAAACAGAGCTCCTCATTAGCACTCTTCAAGAAAAATCTTGATGATTGGATGGGAAATAGGAAATTCACCACGGGGATAACTTCTGTGGCTCTGCTCGACAGGGGCACAGGAAAATAATTTTTCGGATGGCGAAAGCCAGGGTACCTTTTTGGCTAGGTTTATATAGGCCCTAGGGCCAATAGCCTAGTACCTACCTATGAACCTATATGTCAAACTGTGAAGCTTTTCTTCCTGGGCCTCCACTGAAAATGGGTTATTCAACCCATAAGGACTATTCTGGTTAAATGTCAATAAGCAAATAAGTAATTAACTAATTAACTAACTAATTAAATAAATAAATGTAAAAGGGGCTGAAAAAGGATTTAGCCCTCTGAAAAAAACACAAATGGTAAACCTTCCCCATTTGCTGAGATAAACTCTTCTAGTATTTGGTATCTTTGAGGAAGACAAAATGTGAATGGCCAGCATTTCTGGCCACCATTAGAATTGAAGGAACCATGTGGTTTAGTTCATATTTTTTTCAGTTCTCTGTGAGGCTGACCAGATGGGTGAGTCAGAAGATCTGGATGGGAATCCAGGGCAGATGTACTAGATGAGACCAGAGGAAGGGAAACCAAACTTGCCAGGGACAAAAGGGGACAATGAGCATAACTCTGGCCTTGCACCTTATGGCTTTCTGAAGAAACTTTGTTATGTGAGGAATGGGAGGAAAAGCATAAAGGAGACCTTGGGGGACAATTGCAGACTAAACCGTCCTTTGGGGTTTGACCGTGTGGAGGGATCAGGGCAAAGTAACTGCTGCATTTGTTGTTTAGGTATGAGGCATAAAGATTGCAATGAGGTTGTCCACCGTAACTGAAAAGCAGTGTTGCCACTGTCTTATTGAAGGACTAGTCATGAGGCAGAGGAATAGACTTGCTCAACTTGTCTGCCAGAACATTAGAAGTCTCCTATATGTGCAATGAAATCAGAAAACAATGTGCACACATTGCTTATTTCCATACTCTCATGGCTTACCAGCAAAATGGATAGGATCGGGTTCCTCCCTACTTGTTGATATACCAGACTACTACCATGTTGTCTGTCTGTACAGCAATCATTCCCTCAGGAAGGGACCCCTAAAAGGCCTGCAATGCTAGGAGGGTTGCCCTTATCTCCAAGACATTGATATGACAACTGGGCTCTGTGGTTGACCAAGAACTTTAAAACCATCTTCCCTTTGAAATGCCCTTCACCCCAGAAGGGAAGTGTCCGTGGTTACCATTGCGATAGGAGATGGTGGGGAGAATGGTCGACCCTCTGAGATTATAGGGGAGTCAACTAGCAGTTGATGAGTTTTCTGCATATTGAAGTGAGTCAAATAGGTGCATGCAACAGGTGAGATATCAAGGACCACTGAACAGAAAGATCTACTGCGGGACTCTCATGTAGTATTTTGTTAGCAGGACCAGTATGATCGAGGTGGCCATTAAACCCAAAAGCCTGAGAATGAGTCTTGCAGAACCTGTAAAGCTACTTGGCACAGGGAATCACTCTGGCCTATGGGCATTTGGCTGTGTGACAGTTTGTATCCAAGTGGCATCCAATTAACAGTATTTGCTGCCTGGCCATTAGCTGGATCTTTGCAGGGTTGAATATAATCCCAATTGCAGGGCAAGCTGGAGCAAGAAGTCCCTGCGCTGGACCTGAAGATCTGTGGTTGGCATGGTGTGGAGCCAATTGTCTAAATATGGCTACACCAGGAAACCTTGTATTTTGAGGTATGCTGCTACCACTGCCAAGCATTTGGTGAACATTAAGGGCTGTGTTGAGTCCAATGGCCTGTGCCCTGGACTGAAATAACTGGCTCCCATTTGGAAATGGAGAAATTTCCTGGACTGCTTTGTGACCTTGATATGATAGTAGGTGTCTTAGAGATCTATTGAGCACATCCAATCATCTTTTCTCAGCAGAGGTAGAATGGACTGAAGCATAATCATCTGGAATTTTTATCTGTTTCTCAAACTGATTAAGGTGCCTAAGGTACAACATCAGTCTTAGGCCCTCTGTTTTCTTTGAAAGTATAAAGAACCAGAGATGACTCTGGATCCTGAATGGTCTGGAAGGACCTGCTGGATGATTCTTTTTCTAGCATTTTTTTTTACTTCTACTGTTGCAGATTCCATCTGACTGGATGGTACATCAGGATTTTTTTTTCTTCTGTGGATGATAAACAAAGAGAATAATGTAGGTAATCATCCTCTCCACCCAAGAATCCTGTGTGATGGCCTACAAGGCTTGAGGGTGCAGGGATAATTGCCCCCCTGACTGCTTACAAAGTGTGGCAGTCTGGCAACCATTCAATAGTGCTGATAGGGTTTCTCCATTAAAGGAATGTGAAATCCTTTATTTAGCTGTCTACCTCAGCCTCTGGGGTGATGTCTGTTAAAATTACTCCCCCTCTGCCTTGGGAGGGGGGTTCTTTCTGCACACAGGAGCATATTGGCTAAAACCCTCAGATTTCTAAAACCACACCTTCCCTTTTGGTTCCTAGAAAAGGTCCTTTGAGGTGTGGAAAAGTGGATTCTGACTGCAGACATGATCTCGCTTTCCTGCTCTTTTCTGGTGAGTGTTTCTTTGTCCTTTGGTCCAAACAGAGTCAACCATCAAAAAGGGGATTGACAGAAGATGTCTTGAAGCCTTTCATGAAATTACAGAGTGGCATCCAGGCATGTTGGTGGATAGCAATGCCAGTGTCTGGTGCCCTGGTCATATCATCAGTTGTGTTAGAAAGCAGACACATGGATACATTTGATATAAACTGAAGGGTGGATGATGACCTGCTTGTCTGATTTCTGGATGTATGTAGGAACATTACCTGAGAGAGACCCAGTCAGCTCCTTTGTCATGTACCTCAGAAAATGTGGCATATTGGTGAGGTAATTCATTGCTCTGAATGCAAAATTCGCTGAAGCATTATGTCCATCTCCCAAATCTATCCAATGCCATAGACTCTTTGTTAGTGGGATGGACAGACATGATCTCCTCAGGAACCCCTTTTTGTGGCTGCTGTAACAGTCATGGCATCCACTGGGGATCACTGCTGCAGTGTATGCTCAATTTAGGGGCTATTAAAATGTTGAATGGCTTGGAAAGGTATTGGATCTACCCAATCAGGTTCCTTCCACTACCACTCAGAAACTATATCTGTAAGGTCATATGTGGGCAGTACCATCCAAGAGGTAGAAGAGCCAGACCCAAAATCCTTGAGGAGCACAGACTCCTCAGGAGAGGGTACATTGTAGGACTAACAACCTTGTTGCTTCATCAATTCAAGAATGTCACAGAAGGTGATGTCTCCTAGAGAGGATTGTAGGGAACCTTCCCCCTCATCAACGTCTGTGTCTTGGTGACTGACTCTGGTGAGGAGTCTAAATGTCTTCTGTTACAAGTTGCTTCTTTAGCATCTGCCCCATTTGGGATACTGGGAAGTTTCAGACTCAGAATGGGAACTTGCATGGTGAACATCCCTGAGACTTAAAAAGGCTGACTGTTCTCATTGACCGGGATGAAGGGAATGAGATATGGGACCCACTAGAAGTTGGGACAGAGCCCTTGGTTTTGAGAGAACCCTTTCAAATGCCTCTAATGCCAAAGATGCAATTGGAGACAAGAAAGCACTGCTCAAATCATAAAAAAGACATGAGACACCTCCTCAGCTTCAACCTGCCCTGGCTCTGAGTCCAACAAGAGCTCTAAGCTATTGAGTGCTAAGATACTTAGGGGGAAGTGACATATCTAAACACTTTGGAGTCAACCCTGACTCCTGAACCTCAGCTCTGAGTCTTTGGCTGTGGGACTCTTCCTGATCTGAGAAAGTCAGGATCAAGAGAGTAAGGGAGAAGATTGGAGTCAAAGGACTGCCAGCTGTAATGCCAGTGTTCTGGCTGGAAGGCTTGGATCTGTGGGCTTTGGATCATCAGACCAGTATGGGAGAAATCTATGATGGAGCAGTTGTGGCCATGCCTGGAGCCTCCAAAGGGGACTGCACCAGGAGGACTCCCAGCTGAATCTGTGCCCAAAGTAACCTTTGCATCATCCTGTCAATGTCTGCTTCTGTAAAACCCCTCAATGAATGGAAGGACTTGACAGAAGAAGCTATTGAAGGTGGTCGAGAAGAATGTCTCTCCTGCAAGAAAGGGAATTGAAGCCTATGGCTCACTGATTCTGGTAAGAGTCTCTGGATCTGAATGTTTAGGTGTCTTCAGTGTTAGACCAAGGGGTGCTGTAGGATCCAGTGACTACTTCCTGTTTTTCCTCACCTCTATCTTATTCCTTCTCTCTCTTTCTTTCTCTAGATTTGTATTTCTCCTTTTCCTTATAATTTTAAGACTTGGACTTATCTGGTTTATTCTCCGAAGAAGAGACATCTGAAGAAGATGGCGCTGAACTCCCTGCTTGAGAAGGATGAACAGCCTTTAAGATAAGTTTTGCCCTATGTTCCTGAAGTGCTCTAGAAACAAAAGAGATACACACCTTACAATCTTTGTCCAACTGTGCCCCCAGGGAATATACATACAATGACTGAGACTCCTGTGGTGATATTTTGTGGCCACAAGCTGAACACTTTTTAAAATTGGTGGCCTTGTCTGACATACTAGACACTAAGTCACTCAGCAATTATCTATAACAGAAATGAGAACTGTCACTCACAATAAAACAGTACTAACTAACTAATTAACTAACTAACTCACCATCAGGTAGATAACTACAAAATTGAATATATATATATATATATATATATATATATATATATATATATATATATATATATATATAGGTCCCATACAGAATACCGACAGCTCACAATGCTGACACCCATATGGCCAATGCCATATGGTCGATGTTTAGAATATCGACAATGGGGAAACGCTATCTCGCAATTGTGCAGAATGGAAACATTTACATTCTTGCTGCAATCTCAGAGTTGGTATATTAAAGGTATGGGGTGCAGGGGGGCATAGCCTCCCTGCTAGCACAAAAAAGGAAATTTTATTTACCTTTTTTGTGAAGTTCTGGTGCTGTCGATATTGTGAGTGTCTACCATATGGGTGACAGTGTTTTGGACTGTCGGTGTTCTGTAGATGATCCATATAAATATATATAGATATATATATATATATATATATATATATATATATATATATATATATATATATATATGGGTCTACTTCTAAACACCGACACGACGATTCCCCGACACAAAACTCACCGACACCAAATGACCGACATCACACAAACCCGACAACGCAAAACACCGAACATCAGTACACCGACACACGGAAAGTAAACAACACACTACACTACATAGCATACACACTAGCCCTGACCCAAACCCTAACCCTAAGGTCCGACACTATCGCACACATCACCTACCTGCACCCTAACCCTAACTCACTTAACCCACCCCTAGCCCAAGCTCCGACACTAATGCACACATCACCTACCTGCACCCTAACCCTAACTCACTTAACCCACCCCTAGCCCAAGCTCCGACACTAACGCACACATCACCTACCTGCACCCTAACCCTAACTCACTTAACCCACCCCTAGCCCAAGCTCCGACACTAACGCACACATCACCTACCTGCACCCTAACCCTAACTCACTTAACCCACCCCTAGCCCAAGCTCCGACACTAACGCACACATCACCTACCTGCACCCTAACCCTAACTCACTTAACCCGTCCCTAAACTACAGTCCCTCACTAACACACACTTACCTTACCCGAACCATACCTCCGACACAAACACACACTCACCTTTCCCACAGCCTAACCCGACATCCCACAATCTCGAGCACTTACCTGACCGCTCCTAACTCCGTCACCGTCGCACACTTACCGGGTCGCGATCGCACATTCCCTTGTCGGTCTTTCCGCTGTCGGCAAATAACCCTGTCGGTAAACTTACCTGTCGGTCATCTCGCGTCGGTGAATATCCTGTCGGGGAATCGTCGTTTCGGTCATTAGTCGTAGACCCATATATATATATATATATATGTGTGTGTGTGTGTGTGTGTGTATGTATGTATGTATATATATATATATATATATATATATATATATATATATATATATATATATATATATATATATTTTTTTTAATTAATTAATTAATTATTATTTTTTTTTTTTTAAGGGAAGGAAAAAAGAATATAAGCAAAAAAAGAACTAGCAATATGTTTAAGTATGACAAGGAGTACAATCTGAGAATCAAAAAGCACTTATCTGCCCAACTACAATCCAAAACACTTAGGGAAGAAGGTAAGTCCACTCCAAGTACTGTAGTTCCTTTTCTTTAATATAGCACAAACAAAAATAATAAAAAATACAAAATGTATATTGAAGTAGATAAAACAATTGAGAACACAAAGCGCTTTTCGTCCCACCTGCTGGTGAGGCTTCTTCAGGTGATGGCATTCACTGATAGCAGTGCATTTAAATACAGTCCATGGTGCAAGCATGTTGTTAGTCAGCCAGTGAGCGAGGGCTGTTCCCAACACACTGATTATGCTATGAGGGTCTACTCAATAAGTAATTACATCCTTTAAGAGTTTCTTTCAAAACACCCTCTGGACTTTTGCAAGTAAATGTACACACTCTTTTGTCCACTATTGTGACCTAGTAAATCATACTGATAATATGTAAACATACAGTTATTTAAAATATTTAAGTATATGAGAGCGTTTTAAAAATGTTGTTAAAATGTTTGAAAATATTTAAAATATTTAAAAATATAAGTATGCTTGAAATGTATATAACAGAGTGGTGAAGTATAAAAAAGTCATAAAATGTACTAATGCATAAAAATAATAATGCATAAAAATATTTTGAACACTTTTCTGTCTTATACAGCATGGCATGGCATCCTACAGTTAAACATTAGAATATAAAATAAATATAAATATTGGGGTAACAATTATATATGGATACATGGAAGTACAAACAACATTCTTGTCTATACATCATGGCATAGCACCCACCATTTGAATTATGCATTACTAAATAACTGCTGTTAAGAGTTCGTATGTATTAGCTTGTACTGAGACAACTGTTATATATTTGACATAGCTAGTTTGTCCTACAATTCATCATGCTAGTCATCTCTGGAGGTTTCTTAGCTTTAAAATATAAGAAATAGAGTAAACCTTATTTAACCCAGGGTAAGCACAAGCCGTAGTCCTTCGTGGGCCAACTGAGTGGCCAAAAGTGGTTGGGTAGTACTTGGAGGGTAAAATGAATACACTGATGAATTAGTCTTAGTTATACAATCAAGTCTAGTAGCAATGTCTTCAACTCACTGACTAAGAGCTCCTATTATTAGGGTATGATTACCTACATCGTTGTCCTGTGACAGCATGATGGGTGAACTTGCTGGGTCTTCTGAAGCTATGAGTACAAATACAAAACCAGGAAAAGTAGGAGACCAAACAACAATCCAAGACACTTGCGGAAGAAGGTAAGTCCACTCCAAGTACTGTAGTTCCTTTTCTTTAATATAGCACAAGCAAAAATAATAAAAAATAAAAAATACAAAATGTATATTGAAGTAGATGATAAAACAACTGTGAACTGTGTTTTATTTGATACTCTTTATCTCTAATGGTAAAGGCTGACCCTGTAGACATGTGTGGGCAATAATGGAAAGAAACTCTTAAAGGCAGTATTTACTTATTGAGTGGACCCTATAAGCATCATCAGTATGTTGGGAATAGCCCTCACTCATTGGCTGACTAACAACATGCTTGCACCATGGACTGTTGGACTGTATTTAAATGCACTGGTTTTAGTGAATGCCATCACCTGAAGAAGTCTTACCACCAGGTGGGACGAAAAGCACTTTGTTTTCACAGTTGTTTTATCATCTACTTCAATATACATTTTGTATTTTTTTATTTTTTATTATTTTTGCTTGTGCTATATTAAAGAAAAGGAACTACAGTACTTGGAGTGGACTTACCTTTTTCCACAAGTGTCTTGAATTGTTGTTTGTTCTCCTACTTTTTCCTGGTTATCTGCCTAACTAGTCAGAGCCTTCAAAGACCACATCCTTTTAGATAAAGTAATAAATGAGATCTGAGGTACTTTGGGGAACATAGGGAATTATGCGTAGGGGAGGATTCAGAGCTCTAGATCCAAAGCTTCTGAAAAGTGCCAAAGATGGATCAGGTTGGATCTGATAACTCAACAGTTGATTCAAATGAAAACAGACAAAATCAGATCCACACTTTTCTGCCAGTTCATACAGTCATCTCACAAAAGTTTCAACATGTTCATCCTTTGATTGTACATGCTCTTTCATATGCTGTATTTCTTTTTGGCATAGAATGATCATTGAGTTTATTAATCACTGATTCACATGTAATACTAAGACCCAACATGAATGAAAAAGATATAAATACCTATCTACATCAAACAAAGCTCCTCATTAGCACTCTTCAAGAAAAATCTTGATGACTGGATGGGAAATAGGAAATTCACCCCAGGATCACTTTTGTGGTTCTGCTCGACAGGGGCACAGAAAAATAATTTTCTTGGGTGGCGAAAGCCAGGGTACCTTTTTGGCTAGCTTTATATAGACCCTAGGTCCAATAGCCTAGTACCTAACTATGAACCTATATATAGATGGACTTTACTTCATGTCCCACAGAACTGAGAAATGTATTTACTTGGATTTCATCTATCTAATTTGGTTGTCACACAGAATTGTGCAAACCTCTGTCTCCAGACAGGACAGCCAAAGGGTTTCAAAATTCAAATGACTCTGAAGAGATACACTTCATTGTCACTGAATAAATTATTTTTTTTCGGGGCTGACTAGTCTTAATACAGTAAACTGATTACTTTTCTATGCAAAATGGCTTTATCTGTAAAATATTTGACTCTGCATGTTTGAATTAATGTGAGGTAGTCTGGCTTGGTTTTATAAATGCTGAAATTTTTTTTTGTTTTCATTTATTGAAAAAATCCCATTTCTGACACCACATCAGAATGTACACTTATGGTTACCCTGTTACTTTTACTTGTCTAGAAAATGCCAGGTTACACCATTAGTCTGAGCATATAGTTAACTGTTACTCAAAAGAATATCTCTGTTCAGCTGGAACAAGGTTAACACTTCAGCAAATCACACCTAACTGACTCAAGCTTTATATGCTAGTGCATTACAATATGTGTGCATTTTTAAAAGGGCAATAGCATTCAATAGTCTTAAAATAGCAATGGCTATTTACACATGTATATTATACATAAACACTTTAACAGCTTTATGTAACTTGTCATCACACAGGTGGAAACAAGTCCATGGTTAGTGCTTGGTCTTTTGCCAACTAACATCCCAGCAACTGAAAATCAGTAGTACTTTGACAACAGTATAATTCTGCAATAAAATAAACCTTTTGCAACTCTTATTTCAAGGTAATTATTAACCACTTTCTTCATATAATGTTTTAAAGTCTGTACTGGTTATTCTAATAAGCCATTCAATGAAGTATGAGAGGGAACAGAACTAATGTAAATTATTATATTTTCCTTAGGACTCAATGAAACCATCACTTACAAGTTATGATGCATTGTCTGACCTTAAATTTTTATATTCTATGAATAAAGAAACTTTTCCCCCAGCTTTCATTGCCTGGGATGAAAAATCACCATTGCTACAGATTAGGTGTCAGTTCACTTAGCATCTGTAATAGGCATAAATATTTTTCTAAGGACTAGATTAATGTAGTAAATGCTAAGTCATTTGCATAGTTTCTCCAGATTTCCTGATGGATGTAACTGAGCAGAAATAGGACACTTCCTATATTTATACTGCTTCTTATCAGTTCATTTCCAAAGGAGAATTTTTCTAGATCCAAAGAAGCTATATTATCATTGTACTCTTCACATATTAAACCTGTTATGAAATACAACGCCACTTTAGTATGAACAAATCCAAGTATATCACTCAAAAGCCCCAGAGATTTCTAACCAAGAATCAAGATTTCTAAGTACACTGAAGACCTTAAATCCTTCAACTAGATTATCATGACTCCCTATAATCAGTAACTTACTAACTACTCTGAGATGATATGTGCCTCACTTTTAAAAGCATGAAAGAATCTTATTTGACCACATATTTCTTCATAAAACCATGACTCTGCAAACACCTACACTAGTGATCTAAATCTACACCGACAGATAAGTCTCATTGAGAGGATAGATAAATAACTTAACATTCACAGTGTTATGGAAAGTTATGTCTCATGTTCATTCTTCACAAAATGCATATTAGCTTGCAGTTTATTCACAAATGAGTCAAATAAAATGTTTATAATATGTATAAATCAATGGAAAACTGAAAAAAAAAACAGATGCATGATTATGCAAGATATAGCTTCACATAAGTAGTAGTTTTATATTTCAATTGTCTTACAACTGCATTCTATTACTAAACTGTAGTGTACTGACAGATAATTGAAGGCAATGTAAATGCTAAGGGAGTTAAGGAATGTGATGTTATGTTATGTTATGTTACATTATATTATATTTGAAAGTTAGTAAATTGTATCAGGTAACTGTGAAAACCAGGTTAATCAACAGTACACTCTAGCCTTCTCAGGTTGGGTTATGAGTCTTTGCAAAGATGTTTGTGAGATAGTGTATACTGGTACCAAATGTTACAAAACCGAAGGCCAATACATCTTAACAGGTGGTCTATGTTTTAGAAAGGCATGTTATAGCAATAACCCATGCCTGGGTGTGGGTAATGCTGGATTTACCCACGGTTGGTGTGGTTTGGTCATGAGGGCGAAGCCCAAGTGGCCAAACAAAGCCAACCGTGGGTAAATCCAGCATTACCCACACCCAGAAGTGGGTTATTGCTATTATACAATAACATTATTTAAGAAAAAAAAATTTACTTTTCTTAAATAATGGCATTGTATAATGCCTCCTTGCTGCCCTTCCACAGCTGTCTGGTACTCTGCGACAGTTCTGATGTACTGTGCATGCGTATGCCTACGCAGTACATCAGAGCTGTGGGCAAAAGCAACGGAGAAAGCAAGATCTCCGTTGCTTTTTACAAACTGTTTCGCTATATTAAATGGGTTTAACATAGCGAGACAGCTTTAGAAAAAGCAACAGAGAATCTCTGTTGCTTTTTTTAAAGCTGTCTTGCTATGTTAAACCTATTTAACATAGCAAGACAGTTTTGTAAAAAGCAACAGAGAAAGCAAGATCTCTGTTGCTTTTTACAAACTGTCTCGCTATGTTAAACTCCTTTAACATAGTGAGACAGCTTTAAAAAAAGCAACGGAGAATCTCCGTTGCTTTTTTTAAAGCTGTCTCGCTATGTTAAACTCCTTTAACACAGCGAGACAGTGTGAAGCAATGGAGATCTTGCGTTCTCCGTTGCTGTAAAAAAAGAGTTATAGTAATGGAAAAAGTCCGGGCGACCGGACCTTTTTTCATTACTATAACTCTGATTTACAACGTGCACGCTGACCAATCAGCGTGCACATTTTTGAATATTAATAGGGGGTTGTTGTATAATTGTGAAGTGTTCACATGAACCTTTAAGCTAGGATCATGAGGGCATAAAATAATTAAAAATTAAATGATTTGTTAAAAGCAATGTAACATCAGAGTTCTGCATGCATGAAAAATTATAAGTAAAAGTATATAAATAATGTTTTTCCTTTATTCTTTGAGACTGATCTGAAAATTTGTTGTTGCCTCTGGAGACAATATTTTGGCACCTCTTAGAGAAATATCAGCGGCTAAAAATAGAAAGCTTGTTCATCGCCCTTGGGCCCCTGCTTATTTTCATACTATATCCAAATGTTTTCCAAATATTAGAGAAGATCTGTTAAGGTTTAAGGAGAAATTAAAAACTATAATAGAATGTTATAACCATAAATTAAACTCAAAAATATTTCATCAGAAATCCCTGGTAGCAGGGAAGAAAGCGCTCAATCGTGTACAATTGTTTAAATAAAGATTTTCGTGGTGTGGATCCCTGCCGTTGCAGTGTTTATTTTTGAGTTTAATTTGTGGACTTGACACTGCTTGGCTCTATTCCATAAGGTTTTAGTTAATGTTATAACCATACTTTGACAGATTTTAAACCAGCTGCTTTGAGTAATCACTACAGATGAAATAAGAAAACAATTACTTGAAAAGGCTGAAATAACAGATTTTACTCTCATGGGGAATGCACTAATAGACAAAAGGACAGGGCTGTTCAATAAAATTACAGAAGTGTGTCAAATTAGGACAGATACAGGCATGTAAGCAAAATAAAGGGGAAGCCCCTGCAGATTATCTGAATCATCTCAAAACAGTGTTTGCTAGACATTCAGCAATACCAGAACCAGAAGAACAAGCTAAGTCAGCTATTGCAGCGGCTTTTGTGCAGGGTCTGGAAGCCCCTGTACAAAATCAAATGAAGTAAGTGCTTATAGACTGGCAGGGAAAGGACTTGGATTCCTTATTAAGTGCTACAAATCACTCTACTGAATATCAGGAAAAATGGAGAAAGGATATTGAGGATAAACTGTTAACTTTGCAAATAAGGCAGCTAGAAGCCCCAAAGGGATGAAGCAGAAGTGGGGGAGGGGTGAAAGGAATTGCTAGAGGATTTTGTAAGAGTGCTGGTCGAGGGGGAACAAGTTGTAGCCAGTTGGCAACAATGAGCTGGTGGTGCCCCTCCTGCTTCATCTGGTGGATCTTGCCTCAATTGTGGTGAAGCAGGACATTGGAGAGGAGAATGCCCACACAAGTGAATACAGAGAGTCCAAGATACTTGGATTGAATGGCAGCCAAAGTATAACAATGCTGCATTTTCTCCACCACTTCCTCAAATTGGAATGAGTCAGGAGTCACTGTACTGACTATGTCAGAATAGTAAAACAAAAATAAATCTTAATCATGTGCTGCCAATAGATCAAACGTGATCTTATGTTAAGGTAGAAATAAATTCAATGAAAATTCCTTTCCTGGAGGACACTGGAGCCACTAGGTCTGTATTAAAAGTTGCCTCAGATAATCAGATACCAGTATCAAAACATAAAGTAAAGGCATAACCATAAAAATAAAAAACAGAACGACCCAAACACAAGCAGACAATTCCAATTTAATGACACAACATACTGTACAATAATACAGACAGTGAATCCCATAAACTAAGTGCTTTCACCATAAAATAATGACTTCTTCAGAGTTAAAATGAGATAAATGCATCCAAACTTAAATAGTTAATGTCCTCAGAGCTAGCCAATCAAATGAGATGACATCATGTTCAATTGATTTAAAAGGGTATAAATACATAAAACTTTGAATAAAACATATACTTCCTCTTCACACAATAAAACAAATAATTAATATAAAACATATTAAATCCAGACAATAAATAAAAATGTGTGACACAAGATTAATAATATAATACATCACATTACCTATATAACCAAGGCTCTTTCTTTCAGAATTGGTAGAACTGCAATACTGTCATTTAAATCCCGGGGGGAATGTGACATTTAACCTGAGTTGCTATTTGATTTCCATATTTTCACCTTTTAGATTTAAATCACCTCCACTTTTGTTTGATAGTACCCTGTCTATCACAAAAAATGCATTTATTTATTTTATTTTACATTTGTTGACCGGGATAGTCTGTCTGGATATATGTCATTTTCAGTAGAGGCCCGGGGAGATAAGCTCCAAATAAAAATGATTATCATATAAAATGATTAACATGTAAAATGCATATACAGAAGTTGTTTTACAGATAATTACATAACATTTCAACAGTTGAAAAATAAATTTGTTAAAATTGGTACAATTAGTACTGTGAATTATTATGCAAATTTTTAGTTTTAATTGCCCTAACATGTTCTACTATTCTGTCCCTTAATCTGCATATAGTTTTGCCCACATAAAAACTTCCACAACTGGTGCATATAGCCACATACACTAACATAGTGGTGTTACAACTGCACCTACCTGGGCAAGTTAAAGTATGATCATATCCATGGACAGAAACATAGGGACCATCATTAATAAATCTGCAAAATGTACATGTCCCACACTTGTACATGATGGACCTTTGTTTGTTTAATTCAGGGTGTTCCAAAATATTCTTAATGTTTCTGCCCCTACTGAAAACAACCTTTAGTTTGTGTCCCAAAATACTTTTACTGGTGTAGTTAAGACTCAAATGCCAAGTGTTAATGATGTTGGTTAATATAAGTGGGGCCAGGTGATTGTATCTTAAAATTAAAGCACCCATGTTGTTGGTTTCATCTTTACTAGATACATTCACTAGTAAGGGCATTCTTTCCCTTTGAGTACTACTGCACCGGTGAACTTGCTAAGAAGAGACTTTTCATGCAAACTGGGTTGTACTATTTACTGTACATTAGAAGGGGTGTATTTGGATGTTCCAACAGAATCAGCGAGGAAAGTATTAACAGTCTTAGCACAAGCTGAGGAAAGTACAGTTGTGTACACTTACCATAAATGTAGATGTTCGAGTGTATTTACTGTTGCAGTCATTATATTTGGGGCATCTGCTTGCAGTAGCCCTCAGTTGGCCTGATTAACAAAGTCTTGGGTCTTGCGTCAGTTTCTGTCCCTTCTTCCATGATGTCAGGTCATCAGGGGTATAAAGCATGCAGCCAACACCATTATATCAGTTTTTCTTATAGGTTCATAGGTTCATACTAGGCTATCTGCCCTAGGGCATTTATAAGCCTAGCCAGAGTGGGTTTGGCTTTTGCCACCCATTTTAAATTAATTTTGCTATGCCCTTTTTCGAGAGTCAATGAGGGACTCTGCCTAACCTGGACTGGGATTTTATTCCAGAGTGAAGGGAGCCACTGGGTTATGAATCTGTCCCTCCAGTATGTCCTATTTATTTCAGTGCTGAGGTTCAAGTCTCTCGAGTGCGTAGCATGATGGGATTTGGATTTTCTGAGGTGCAGCATGTCCATTAATTCCGGGTTGGACATGGCTTTATACGTCAGGCACAGATCGCCTCTGAGCAGGCGGTATGCCACTGAGTAGAGCTGGAGTTTCTTTAACCTGGCAGCATATGGCATCTGTTTGAGCCCTTTGATCCTCTTGGTGAGGTACTTTTGGGGTCTTTCCATTTGCTGCAGGTGTCTGGTAAGGTACATCCCAAAAGAGGCATTGTACTCAATTATGGGCCTGATGAGGGATGAGTAAAGAGGCACGACGACCTCCCTTGATCTAGATCTGAATTCCTTCATAATTAGGTGGGCTATATAAAATTTCTTTCTAACCACTTTGGCCACGTGGTTGTCAAATGAGAGATTGCTATCAACTTGGGTCCCCAGGTCCCTAATTACTTCTTCCGTACTTAATGGATTACCACATATGTGGTAATTTGTGGGCACTTTGTTTTTGCCAAAGGGGAATAACTATACACTTTTTGGCGTTTAGCTTGAGGCCATGGCTCTGGCACCAGTTGTCTGTTTCTATGAGGCCCTTTTGTAGGACGCTTGTGTCGGCTGGAGAGTCGATTATGGCACCCAATTTGCAGTCATCTGTGAACTTGGTCATCCACAGTCCTTCCATGTTAGCCTGTACCTCCGAGAAATATATACCGAACAAGAGAGGTCCCAGGACTGAGCCTTGTAGGATGCCACTTGTAACTGGTTTGGAGTCTGACATGGCTCCAGCAATTCTAACCATGTGGGTTCTGTCCTTGACCCAGTTTGCAACCCATCTAGTGACATAGGGGTTTATATTTAAGTTGGTGAGCTTATCTATAATGCCCGAGTGGGGTATTGTATCGAAGGCTTTTGCAAGGTCCAGGTAAGCTGTGTGGACCACCTTCCCCTCGTCAATGGCCTTGGTGACTGTTTCAAAGAAATCGACCAGGTTTAAGAGGCAGGATCTGCCCTTAACAAAGCCGAACTGGGTAGGATCCAGTGTCTGTAGGTCCCCAATATCTTTATTTATGAGGTCCATGATGATCCTTTCCATAGCTTTGCAGACCAAGCTAGTCAAGCTTATGGGGCGATAGTTTCCAGGATCCACTGAGGCACCACCTTTGTGGAGAGGGACCACTGTTGCTGTACGCCACTCTTTGGGTGCATATCCTGTAGTAAGGCTGAGATTGAACAGTAGTTTTATGTTTGGGTTTAGTTCTTCTTGGAGTTCATGTAGGACGCAGCCCGGGACACCATCTGGTCCCATTGATGCTGTGTTTTTTGCTTTGGAGAGGGCGGCTCTTACCTGAGCATCTGAGATGTCAGGGGGGCAGTACTCTGCTGGGATAGATATTTGCCCTTTTGGTGGGGAAGGGGGGGAGAAGTTTGCACTGAACCTGTCAGCTAGGATGTTTTGCCCCAGATATCAAGTGCCCCCCCTAATGGGAAGTAATTAAATCTATAAATACAAGGATATACTTCCAACAAAAAAGCAAATATACCAAAAAGCTTTTTGAGCATAGTAAGTGAGAGTAGAGGTATAGCCAAAAGAAGAAGAAAGGGGGCTGGAAGGAGGGTAACCAGGACTGTAACAGTGAATAAACTCAAACATCTACATTTATGGTAAGTGTACACAACTGTACTATGTTCTTTGTGTTTCACTGTTGCAGTCATTAAATTTAGGTAGATTCCCAAAGCTATGGTTGGGGTGAGGAATTTAAATAGAATTAGGACCAGCTATAAGGCCCTGCAAGACTGCAGTGGCAAAACCAGCTCTGGATTTAGAGAAAATTGGCAAATGATAATGCTTGGTGAAAGTATGTACAGAACTCCAGGTAGCATCTTCTAGGATGTCCCTAGTAGGGACGCCCCTGAGAAAGGCTGTAGAGGTAGATGTAGCCCTGGTTGAATGGGGTCTGATGCCCTGTGGGATAGGTTTTCCATGGTGCTTATAGCAGAAATTAATGCAGTGGCCTATCCATTTTGAAATGGTTTGTTTTGAAATAGCTTTCCCCTCTGTCCCTGCAGCAAATGCCACCAGCAGTTGTTCAGATTTCCTTTGAGATTTAGCCCTGTCCAAGTAGAATCTAAGCTGTCTGTGCACATCTAAAGAGTGCAGTATCCATTCCCCTTTGCTCTGTGGGTTAGGAAAGAAGGCAGGCAAATGAATAGGCTGATTAAGAGCCACACTGGATACCACCTTGGGAATGAAGGAGGGATTGGTTCTGAGGGACACCCTGTCTGCATGAAAGATGATGAAAGGTTCCACTGCCATAAGGGCCTGTAATTTGGATACCCTTCTTGCAGAAGTGATTGCTAAAAGGAAAGCTGTTTTCCAGGAAAGAAATTTTAAATCTACAGTAGCAGCTGGCTCAAAAGGAGAAAGAGTGAGTTTCTCCAAGACAAAGTTAAGATCCCAGGCTGGGGTTGGAGCTCTCCTGGGTGGCCTTAAATATTTGGCCCCTCTGAGGAACTGCTTGAGCAGTGGATGAGAGAAGAGGGGAGGCTCTGTGCTGTAATGAGCTGAAATGGCTGAGGCATGAATTTTGATGGAGGAAAAGGACAAGCCCTTATGAAGCATCTCAGTCAAGTATTGTAGAATCTGAGATAAATTGGGCACTGCTGCGTTCATTCCTTGACATTGGTTTCAGGCACAGAATCTTTTCCATTTTGCAGCATAAGATTTTCTAGTACTAGGCCTCCTTGCCTCTAAAATGATATTCATCACTGATTTGCTGAGGGATGGTAAAGGAGAGATTAGGTAATTAGCCAGGCTGCTGGGTTCAGGGTTTACAGCTGAGGGTGCAGAATTTGGTTCTCCTGCTGAGACAACATGGAAGGAGTCTGAGACAGGTGCCATGGAGCCAAGAGTGACACACTGCACAAGAGTGGGTACCAGTGTTGGCGAGGCCAGTCTGGTGCAATTAAAATCATCCTTGGCTTGTCCTGTTTGATCTTTAATAGTATCTTGGAGAGCAGAGGTAGAGGAGGAAAGGCATAAACTGATAGATTTTTCCAGCTGAAGGATAGAGCATCCACTTTCCAAGCTAGCTTGTGGGGAATCCTTGTGCAAAATTTGTCCAGTTGATGGTTCTGGGGAGAGGCAAACAAGTCTATATCTGGGCTCCCTCATTTTCTTGTCAACATGTTGAAAATCCTTGGTTCCACTTTCCACTTGTGTGGGTCCATGAGGTTTTTGCTTAGTCCGTCTGCCAGTGTATTTAGTTTTCCTGGCAGGAATTGAGCTTGTAGATTCATTTGGTAGCTCAAGGCTGTGTTCCACAATGCCATGGCTAGTCTGCAGAGGGGGTAAGAATGTGCACCCCCCCTGCTTGTTTATGTACCACATGACAGCGGTGTTGTCCATCTTTACCATTAGTTGGCCTGGAAGAATGTGGTCCTTGAAGGCTGTCAGAGCATTCTTTACAGCTAACATTTCCATTTGATTTATGTGCAGGTGCATTTGACTTGGGTTCCATTTGCCCTGAATGCACTTCCCTGCCAGGTGAGCCCCCCATGCATAGTCTGATGTGTCTGTTGTTAAGATTTGGGTTGCAGTGGGTAATGTGAATGGTAGTCCCCTGTTTTTGTGGCAGGCCTCTGCCCACCAAAGGAACTCTAGGCGTAGACAAGGTATGATAGGAATCTTTGCTTCTAGATCCTGTGAATGTTGACACCATAGGCTTTTGATATACCATTGTAGTTTCCTCATATGCAGCCTTGCATATGGAATTAGAAGAATGCAGGAGGCCATGAACCCCAAGGCTTGCATTATTTGCCTTGCAGATAGCTGGGTTTTTGTAGAAACTTGTTTGAAGTAAGTTGTCAAATGAATCCGTTTCTCTGGCATGAGGAAAGCCATCTGGGAAGTCGTATTCAAGCTTGCTCCCAGGAATCTAATTTGTTGACAGGGTACCAGGTATGATTTCTTTTTGTTTATGGTGAATCCCAGACAAGTCAGTACCCTTTGTACAAAGGCCAGATGATTCAAAAGAATGTCCTTGCTTTCTGCCTAAATTAGACAATTGTCCAGGTATGGGTATATCTGAATATTTCTTTGCCTGCAAAATGCAATGACTGGAGCTAGGCACTTTGTGAATACCCTGGGTGCAGTAGATAAGCCAAAGGGCAGTGCAGAGAACTGATAGTACATGTCGCCTGCTTTGAAGTGTAGGTATCTTCTACAAGACTCCCTGATAGGAATGTGCAGGTATGCTTCTTTTAAGTCTAGTGTTGCCAACCATGCATCCTTGTCTAGCATAGGAAGCAGCTGGTGAAGAGTCAGCATTTTGAATTTTAGAATCACCAGAAAGGCGTTTAGAATAGAAAGGTCCAGGATAGGACACTATGTATAGCCTTTTCTGGGTACCAGGAAAAGTCTCGAATAGAAACCTTGTCTCTTTTCCTCTTCTGGTACCAACTGAATAGCCCCCATGTTTAAGAGAGAGTGAGTACTTGATTTTGGGGCTCTGCCCACTGATTTGGGGGTAGATCTGGCCACCTGCTTGGTGTTGGTAACATGTGGAAATGAAATCTGTATCCTTGGGACACTGTATTTAAAACCCGTTTGTCCTGGGTAATGAGTTCCCAGTTTTTGGCCCGCAGACCAATCTTTCTGCCTAAAGAAGCATTCAGTTGGGAAGTGCTTGGAAGTTTTAAAAGCAAGTCATTAAGACAGTTTTCCATAGGGGGGAGCCTTACTACTCCCAGATTTGGGTGCGGAAACCCCCCACTGCCTAGTCTTGTGTGTCTCTTGGGACTGAAACCTGGGGTTGCTGCTGTGTCTGGGTTTGGCTTCAGAAGACCTTGAAGGGGCTGGAAAGGACCAATTTTTAGAGGGTCAGTGCCTACTAAATCTAGGAGGTTGAACTTGTAAGAAATCTTTAATGGTTTGCATAGATTTAGCTTTATCTTCCATCTTTTTAAGAGCTTTCTCAGCCTTGTTGCCAAACAGGTGGTCCTGATTTAAGGGAGCATCCAACAATTTAGCTTTAACATGATCAGGCAAAGATTGCTCCTTAAGCCAAGTACGCCTTCTGAGCACAGACCCAGTAACAGCAGCCCTGCAAGAGGCCTCAAATGAATCAACTCCACATTGCAAAGTATGTTTTCCAACCTGTTCAGCAGAATGCATTAAATCCTGTAATTCTTTGTTTTCAGCATAGTCAGGAATCAACATAATTTTTTATACTTTAACATATGAAACTGGCAGTTTAAAGCCCTAATGGCCAAGGCTGCAGAAGTTTAAACTTTATTACCCCATCTATCCAGTGTCCTGGAGTTTCTATCAGAGAGGGTAGGATTTTTAGCAGTAGAAGCCTTAATGCCCTTGGGTCCCAGTGAAATAGTCCCTGGATCCACAATAGGATTTTTAAAAAGGAACTTGTGAGAATCAGGAACCCTGTAATATCTGTCAGGTTTTCTGGGAGCAAGAGGCAAAGAATCAGGGGCCAAACTATATTCTGAAAAGGCATCACCAACAATGTCTAGTACAGGAGGTATAGCTAAAGGCCTATGCTGAGGCAGGAGTAAGAAATCCCTAAGCCTCTTTTTTGAATCAGAAAAATCCTGGCTTTCCCAGTGGAAATGCTCCCTTAGAGTATGTAAGGTTTCACCAAAAGAAAAATCCTGTGGAGGGGAAGCAGAGGGAATAGAGTCCTCTGCATCAGAATCCTCATAAGTAGATAAGGGCAAATCCAGATCATCAGAAGAATCAGAAAAAAACAGAATCCTGGTCAGAAGATTTATAAACAATTTCAGTCCTAGGTCTCTTAGAAGGGGGAGGTTGGCTTTCCCTGATTAGAGTTATAAGATCTTCAGCCACTCTTATCATTTGTTTTTTTAGGCATAGAGGCCTTAGCTTGCGGCCTGGTTGTCAGTTTCTTAGGCATGTTTTGAGATTTTGGCCTAAATGAAGAAGGAGGCGTCGGTTTAATATGTAAGTCCGTAGGCCTGAATACACCCTCAGAAGCCGGTGCCTGCACAGCGGCTCTGGACCCATCCAAGGTAGAGATATCCGGAGGTTCTAAGGCTGAAGCATCTCGCAGCATACCGGACTCTGAATGGGTCTCAGTAGAGGCCTGCGAGTCAGAAGTAGTGGGTATCAGGGGCTGTGAAAACACCTTACTGAGTACCGGCGAACTGGTGACTGGCTTAGGAGAAGCGTTGTTTGCAGCTTTGGACCTCGGCGGCCTGTCTCTGTCTTTATCTTTGCATTTTTTCAGAATCCTAGTAGTTGGATGGCTAACCGATGACATTTTTGGATAATTAAACCGAGAACTGAAATATTTAGAAGCAAAAATATACCAACGACAGATAGTGCGCTGATTAAATAAAGCACAAAACCGAAGAAATCCGATAACTAAGAGGTGCACAAGACCAGGAAGTAGACAAACCAATGACCAGGAAGCAGACCAGTTGCCAATGCGTTAATGAAAACGAAATCCTTTAATCCAGCAGAGCAAGATGTAAAACACACAAAATTCTTTAGTCCAGTAGAACAGAATATGAAACACACAAGCGCTTTCGCTCAGAAAAATTCTGAGCTTTATCAAGTGACACCATGTTGTTACAGCAGGTGTCTTTTATAGCTTGAGAGTCTCTCTATTAATTAACAAAGTGCGGTTAATCAGCATTTTAAAGGAGCTGTTCATTCTTAACATACATCCAATAATTCATTTAAAATCAGTAGGGTGTACTTTAAAAATGCAAAATGAATATTAAAGATACACATTACTTTGTGAATTACAACTGAAGTGTGCTTAAACCATAAAAACCAACCATCTAAAATTTCCCTAATAATTAAATAATACAGTGTACCTTACTCTAAAAAAACATTAAAAGGACATGAATTTAAATTAAATATAACATTTTTCTAAGTATTAATATATAAAATTGTTCCTTTAAAAAAACAATGTCTGCGTGGGTGTGTTATGTTCCCCCAATGTTGTTAATAGATCTCCTAACATTAAAGGGTTCCAATTAATAGTGGAAGGGGGCTGATGTGCTGTAAACCACTCCTATGCCCAGTACCTTTTATAAAACACCACTACACCAACCAGGATGTGGGTGTCTTTGGTGTTTGAATTTGCACAGTCTTACATGTTAAATACAGCATTCTACAGCCTTGCCCTCCTTAGTTTCAATATTGGTTTAATACTAATAGTACCGTTAAGCCCAGGAGGTCTTCCTGCATCTAATTTTAACTGCCAAAGGAGCTCGCAGTATTCAAGGGTCGATTCCCAATCACCACCCCTGGCATCGGGCTCAACCTGCTCGAGAACCATAAATTTCAAGTTGATATTAGAACAGGTAAGGGAGTGCTTAAAGAAAGCATTGGTTTCCTTCTTTCTAGTTAGATCATAAAGGTGTTCATAGATCCGTTTGCGGAGCTCCCTTTCCGTTTTCCCTACATAAAAACTTTTGCATGTGGTGCAGAGGCCTAGGTAAACCACCCCTTTAGTGCCACATGTAAAATTGCCTGTTGGGTTGATTTTAAACCTTCTGGATGGAATAGTTAAAAATTTTTCATCCAGAATGGCATGGCATTGGCTACATGCTCCACATTTGTAAGTGCCCATCCTAATTGCATTAACCCTCCTTCTGATGTTTTGCTTTTTTTCAAACATTTCTTTGAGGTTAATGCCCCTTCTCCTTACAAATGTAGGTTTATCGGGCAGTAACCCTCTAAATTCCTCAAAGAGGGCAAGTACAGGCCAATATTTCCTTACAGTTTCTTCTATTTCCCTTGAATGCAAAGAGTAGGTGTGAATAAAACTGTTTTTGAAATTATCGGTTGTAGTAGATGTTAGACTAGGTGGTATAATTGTCCCTTTGCCCAAAATGGGTGTGTAGATAGTTTCTCTTTTGGAATTAACCTCTTTTACTAAGCTCCTGAAAAGATCCAGGGGGTAACCTCTTTCAAGAAATAAACCTTCCAAAAATTTAACTTCTGCTATGTAATCATCATGTTCACTGCAAATCCTACTTGCTCTAATGAGTTGCCCCTTTATAATACCCTTTTTCTGAAAAAAAGGGTGTGCACTCTCATAGTGCAATATTGAGTTGGAGAAAGTGGGCTTGCGGTACAGTTTAGACTGGAAAGTGTTGTTCAAATAATTTTTATATATAGTGACATCCAAGTAATGTAACTTGTTTAAATCAATAGAATGTGTAAACTGGAGAAAGTCCGTGGTTGTATTGATGTAAGCGAGAAACCTTTCAAGCTCCTCTTCAGGTCCACCCCATAAAATACAAACGTCATCAAGGTATCGTCTGTAAAAGAGTAAATATTGCTCCCAAGGGGGAACCAATACAAATTTGTGCTCCCATACATGAAGTACCACGTTTGCATAAAATGTGGCACAGGATGCCCCCATTGCTACTCCTCTGCTTTGCTTAAAGAGTTCTCCATTGAAAAAGATGAAATTGTTCCGAAGAACAATTTCCATGAATTCAACTATCAAATTGGTTAGTCTATTGTTCATGTTCGTTTCCTTATTGAGGAACTCACTAAGCCAGTCCAGACCTTCCATATGAGGTATGCTGGAAAAAAGATCTTTAATGTCAATGGTCACCAAAAGTAGTTCAGGTGAGAACTTGGTGGTGGGGAAGTCACGCAGAAAATGCCAAGAGTCTTTACATACATGGGTGAGCAGGGGGATAAATCTCTTGGTCAAACAATCAATAAATTTCCCTATGGGTTCAGTAACCCCTCCTGCCCCTGCCACTATCGGTCTGAATGTTAATGGGTTTGTCCCCTTGTGAGTTTTTGGGATCCCAAACAAGACTGGTATCCTTGGTTTTTCTACATGTAGATAATTGTAAAGCTTTTCATTGATGGCACTTTGCAACAAAAGATCTTGCAGATGGTAATTAATTTGTGCTAAAGCAATATTAACCTCATTACGTGAAACCGTAGAGTATTTCTCGTCATTTTGAAGCATATTGTGAATATAAGCTTCATAGTCAGCAGTAAACATAAGCACAACCCCTCCACCTTTGTCTGGTTTCATTATCCTGACATTATCCTCCTTTAGTTGGTTAATAAAACTGAACTCTTTGGTAGACAGATTACCAAGAGGTAAAAATTCTTTACCAGTAGATATCTTCCTAAAATCTTTTTCCACCAAGTCCTCAAAAAGTAAGATTAGTGGGTGCAATGGGGGGTTGAGTACACTCTTGTGGGTTAAACCTGTTTGCGTAAGTTGTTGTCCTTTAAAAAAATGTGTTAAGTTTAACCCCCTAGTAAAAAGTTTTAATTCAACCAGGGACTGTGAAAGATTCATTGGTCTAGAGGGGACAAAATGCAAACCACGAGTAAACACGTGAAATACCTAATCCTATAGTTCTAAATCTGTGTAATTATAAATTGTAAAGTTATTCTTTTTTAGTATGGTACAAGACCCGCTAGAATCCTCTGTGGCATTATCATTAAAAATAATACAATAATCCACAGGAGATCCAGTACTCATAGTAGTTCTTATTACATCAAAAAAACTTCCTTCATTCATTGTCTGCGGGTCCATGTCCTGGGTGCTTGCTTGTGTCCCCAAACCCCGGTCCTCCCGGGGTTCTGCTGAAAATCCTGGTTGTTGCCCTTTCTGCAAGCTTTTCACTTCTCCGAAGTAGCTCTTCCACTTCTTCGTGAACATTTACCTCCTGATTATGTACTACAAAGGGAACCCTGTTTGAAACTCCCTTGGTGTAACGGTTAGGGGTGGGATAAGCCACCCCTTCCCTATACTCAACCAAATCCCTTTCTAGCTTTCTCAGCTTCCTGTTCAAAACTTTGTCACAAAACACATCCACTTTATCAAACATTTGGTCATACTCAGATTTAAAAACCAAAAAATCTACATCAGTTGTCAATTTGTTATTTAAAATTTCTAAATCCTCCAACAATGAACAAGCCTTTAGTTCATATTCTGAAATCATTAAGTTCAACAGCTCCACACCTGCTTTATCAAAAATATCACATAACTTTTGATAATAAAGGGAACCTGGTTGCACATTATTGGGAAACTTATAAAACCGCAATCCCTTAGGGATGCGTTTAACCCTAGTGCATTCCCTGAGATAATCAATTTCAAGTTGGTTAGATTTTAATAAATAAAGTTTGTCTTTAAACTCTTCAAAGTCATGCTCAAACACAGAAACATTTCGAGCATTCACAGTACCTTTAGAGAAGCCAAAATGTTGTCCAGCCCATCTAGAAAAATTAAAATCCTTTGTTCTGTGCTCAGTCCTGTTGTTCTTTGGATTCGCATTGCCCTCGTTTGTTTCACTATGTTCATGGCGCTCCTCATCATTCACTCACCTTGTTCGTACTCCTGCCTTATCAAAGGCAGGCAATCCTTTAAAAAGTTATGTTGCTGTAAGCCCAGAGAGTGTTTTTTCTCTCGCACCAGCTGCGTGTTGCTGGTTACACGCTAACGCCAGTGAAACTGTGCTGTTAAGTTTCAATAAGGAAGTTAGCTCTTTATCAATACAATCAATACAACCACGGACTTTCTCCAGTTTACACATTCTATTGATTTAAACAAGTTACATTACTTGGATGTCACTATATATAAAAATTATTTGAACAACACTTTCCAGTCTAAACTGTACCACAAGCCCACTTTCTCCAACTCAATATTGCACTATGAGAGTGCACACCCTTTTTTTCAGAAAAAGGGTATTATAAAGGGGCAACTCATTAGAACAAGTAGGATTTGCAGTGAACATGATGATTACATAGCAGAAGTTAAATTTTTGGAAAGTTTATTTCTTGAAAGAGGTTACCCCCTGGATCTTTTCAGGAGCTTAGTAAAAGAGGTTGATTCCAAAAGAGAAACTATCTACACACCCATTTTGGGCAAAGGGACAATTATACCACCTAGTCTAACATCTACCAGAACCGATAATTTCAAAAACAGTTTTATTTACACCTACTCTTTGCATTCAAGGGAAATGGAAGAAACTGTAAGGAAATATTGGCCTGTACTTGCCCTCTTTGAGGAATTTAGAGGGTTACTGCCCGATAAACCTACATTTGTAAGGAGAAGGGGCATTAACCTCAAAGAAATGTTTGAAAAAAAGCAAAACATCAGGAGGAGGGTTAATGCAATTAGGATGGGCACTTACAAATGTGGAGCATGTAGCCAATGCCATGCCATTCTGGATGAAAAATGTTTAACTATTCCATCCAGAAGGTTTAAAATCCACCCAACAGGCCATTTTACATGTGGCACTAAAGGGGTGGTTTACCTAGGCCTCTGCACCACATGCAAAAGTTTTTATGTAGGGAAAACGGAAAGGGAGCTCCGCAAACGGATCTATGAACACCTTTATGATCTAACTAGAAAGAAGGAAACCAATGCTTTCTTTAAGCACTCCCTTACCTGTTCTAATATCAACTTGAAATTTATGGTTCTCGAGCAGGTTGAGCCCGATGCCAGGGGTGGTGATTGGGAATCGACCCTTGAATACTGCGAGCTCCTTTGGCAGTTAAAATTAGATGCAGGAAGACCTCCTGGGCTTAACGGTACTATTAGTATTAAACCAATATTGAAACTAAGGAGGGCAAGGCTGTAGAATGCTGTATTTAACATGTAAGACTGTGCAAATTCAAACACCAAAGACACCCACATCCTGGTTGGTGTAGTGGTGTTTTATAAAAGGTACTGGGCATAGGAGTGGTTTACAGCACATCAGCCCCCTTCCACTATTAATTGGAACCCTTTAATGTTAGGAGATCTATTAACAACATTGGGGGAACATAACACACCCACGCAGACATTGTTTTTTTAAAGGAACAATTTTATATATTAATACTTAGAAAAATGTTATATTTAATTTAAATTCATGTCCTTTTAATGTTTTTTTTAGAGTAAGGTACACTGTATTATTTAATTATTAGGGAAATTTTAGATGGTTGGTTTTTATGGTTTAAGCACACTTCAGTTGTAATTCACAAAGTAATGTGTATCTTTAATATTCATTTTGCATTTTTAAAGTACACCCTACTGATTTTAAATGAAATCTTGGATGTATGTTAAGAATGAACAGCTCCTTTAAAATGCTGATTAACAGCACTTTGTTAATTAATAGAGAGACTCTCAAGCTATAAAAGACACCTGCTGTAACAACATGGTGTCACTTGATAAAGCTCAGAATTTTTCTGAGCGAAAGCGCTTGTGTGTTTCATATTCTGTTCTACTGGACTAAAGAATTTTGTGTGTTTTACATCTTGCTCTGCTGGATTAAAGGATTTCGTTTTCATTAACGCATTGGCAACTGGTCTGCTTCCTGGTCATTGGTTTGTCTAAAGCACAAAACCGACAGCAAGGTACGTCATGGTCATGGCCTAGGCAAGGAATACAGTATGAATGAAAATCTTTGTGAGGTATTTTCTTTCCACAAGTAATGCAATTATTAACTTTTACTGACATTGGTAAGGAGCAAGAAAAAGTTTCCCCAACGGGGTACTTAGCTTTAGTTGAAGACTTCGGTTCTGAAACTCTAAAATGAAATTTCAGGAGTCGGCCGACCGGCACTTGTGAACTGCTTCTGGCACTGCACAGCAAGAAAGACTGATGTAATGACATTGGCTGCATGTTTTATACCCCTGACGACCTGACGTCATGGAAGAAGGGACAGCAACTGATGCAGGACCCAAGACTTTGTTAATCAGGCCGACTAAGGGCTACTGCAAGCAGATAACCCAAATGTAATGACTGCAACGGTGAAACATGAAGAACATCATCCTATTGAAGGAATACTGACAGCTGAAGAACTGTTACAGCAGGTATTTGCTAATTTATGGGCTAAACATGCTAATGTAATAGGTATACTAAAATCTGCACAACTAGTAAAAATAAAATTAGATCCATCTAAACCTCTCCCTAGAGATCTACAGTATCCACTAAAACCAGAAGCAGAGTGTGACATCCAACCAATATCTCACCAGACTGCCATCAATAATGTGGTGTCCTCCACTTAAAACTGGGGTAAGCAATTAAGGAGTCTTAATCCTCACCACTGACACCAGTGTGGGAGCATCATGGAAAATACCAGAGCACAGAGTACACAAGAGTAAAATTTTACAATTTCCCTTAAGAGCACAATAAACATGCTCTATTTTCCTGGGACTGGACTACATACCTATGCCCATCCCAAATGTAACCTCTTGTCATACACTTCAGAGCAATGTTCCAGTTTAAGACTCCTGATTCACTCACAATCAAAACAAATTTTATTCCCACACACTCACTTATGAGAAGCCTGATACAGATTTCCAGTTATGTCCCCTCCCCAATACAAAGGATAAATGCTGCCACCAGAGTCAGACAGGTCTACATGCCCTTCAAAGGGTGATCAGTTATTAAAAATTAAATATAAAAATAAATGATAGCTATGACTAGAAGCAGCCAGGCATTTGAGGTGACCTGGGGAGTATCAAAGAGGTATAAACACTCTCTAATCTCTAAAGAACACACTGATTGTTCAGCCAATGTAAAGTAATGAAAAACATTTAATAATAAGTAAAATGATTGCAAGAATGTAAATCAATAATTTTGAATAAACACCAGAATTCAATCACCAGAAATATAAAATTAAACTGTAGGATAGAAGTCCATCATCTTAGAAAAAACTATATCTAAATAATTAAACTTTCCAAATCTAACTAGAGAATACTGTCCCTGACCTAATGTAAATGCTTTACATAACAAGGCAAAGACAGGCTTACAGTTCTGGTGAGTCCTTCTTCTTGGGTATCACTGCACAGCACTGTGACTGACTGTAACTCTCAACTAACTGCTCAGCACTATCAGTCTCAACTGTCTTATTTTAAAATAACAATCAGCTGTTTAAAAAAAGGTTCTTTTTCCTGTCAATCAGCTTTTCATATAATCACCTAGCAGCCAGGAGAATTCTAATGACATCACCCACTGTTTAGCTGATTCTCCATAGACAGTTTGCACTTTAGAATCTCCCTCACAAACATGTGCGATTAGAAATTGATCAAAGCACTGATAGAAAATTCTTTAAACATTTTGTATAAGCAGGGAGGTACTCAATATTTTAAAAACTTATTTACATTTTCACAATTATACATGTTGGTATATAATACAAGCTACTCTGAGAATATACACAAATCTCCTGCCAGACATGCTAACACAGATGACAGTGTTTTTATTTTTGTCACACAGAGCACTGAATCAAACCTGTAATTCAGTCCTCATACAACAAAGAATAATATTGCCAGTTAAAAGACCTTGTAATACTCCTTTTCTCTCTGTAAAGAAGCCAGGAAAAGAGACTGCTAGATTTGTGCAAGATTTCAGGGCTGTAAACAATGCAGTATTACCAACTTTTCCTGTGGTTCCAAATCCAGCAATAATACTGAGTTGCAAACCACCTACAGCAAAATATTTTTCTGTGACAGATCTGTGTTCAGCATTTGTTTCTATACCTATCCAACCTGAAAGTCAGTTTCTGTTTGCTTTTACTTATAAGGCACAGCAGTATACATGGACATGGTTACCACAGGAATCTCCCTCATTATTTTCTAAAAGTCTAAAAAAAAAAAATACTTGGAAGATGTAACACTTCCAGGTGGATCTGTGTTAGTGCAATATAGATGATTTACTAACAGCATCTGATTCTTTCCAGCAGTGTCACCAGGATACACTACATCTTTTAACTATGACTGAAAAAATGATGTAAGTTGATGAGAAAAATTACAGCTATGGTCATCTCAGGTGCATTATCTTGGTCATCTAATATCTCAGGGTAGCAGACAGATGCTACCATCTTGTGTTCAGGCAATATATAAAGCCCCATGACCAACTACTCAGCATCAGCTTAGATCTTTCTTAGGTATAACAGGATATTGCAGACAGTGGATTTCTAACAGTGCAGAAGTTGCTAAACCTTTGACAAATCTTTTAAAACAGGGCACACCACAGCCCCTTCCTTGGCGGAGTGAGGAGGAAAATTCATTTCAGAATTTATAGCAATCTTTAGCTACTGCCCCAGCTTTAGGGTTGCAGGATTATGGAAAGACTTTCATTTTATTTTGTCATGAAAGAAATGAATTTGCTAAGGGAGTGCTTGCACAGAGACATGGGAGCAGCTATTGTCCATTAGCTTATTACAGTATAACACTTGATTCTGTTGCAAAGGGATTTCAACCAAGTGTAAGGGTGGTGGCTACTGCTGCTGTTCTAGTCAATATTGTGCAGTCAACTGGTGCTCGGGCATAATCTTACAGTAGCTGCCCCTCATTCTTTATCATCTCTCTTACTTAAAATGAAAACTCAAACTCTCTCAACTGCACGTCTGACTAAATATGAACATTCTTCTTTCTGATCCATCTATTTCTCTCACACACTGTCCTAGTCTAAATCATGCATCTTTGTTACCTACTGCTGAGGATGGTGAAGAGCATGACTGTGCATGTGTGACTAATTATCTGCTTTCTCCTAGAAATGACTTAAAGGACAATCCTATATCCAATGCTAAACTGGACCTATTTGTGGATGGTTCCATTGGAAGAAATCAGAATGAAAATTTGGTCACAGGAATATCTGTCAGCACCAGTAATGATGTTTTGCTTCAACAAAGACTAGAAAGCATGTTGTCTCCCGGGTAGCTGAGTTAATGGTTCTACAAAGGGCTTGTGAGCTACCCAGAGGATAAGTTACTAATGTTTATACAGACAGTTACTGCGCCTTTGGCATAGTACATGATTTTGGACAACTTTGGAAACAAAGAGGATTTTGAACATCAGCAGAAACTCAATTTTTTTTGTTAATGCTCTTTTAGATGCTCTTTTGTTACTTAAAGAATTAGCAGTGGTTAAATGTAGTGCCAATCAAAAGGGTATAGATACTGCTTCAAAAGGAAATAATTTGGCAGATCAAGCTGCTAGGCAAGTTGTAGAAGGACTTTGTGCAAAATTTCATGTGATGTTACTGCAAAAATCTAAAGTGATGATGTGTTTGATTTTAAGAGTGTCAACTTTCCAAGGTGAAGCATCACAGGGAGAAGTTCAGAGGTGGCTTAAAGATGGATGTAGTAAATCTGCCGATGGGTTATGGTGTCATCTGGATGGCCAGCTGGTGGTGCTTGCCCCCTTGCTACCTTACCTTGTAAGGGCATATAATTTACCAGCCCATGCAGGTAAGACAACATTGTTTGATCAAATTGCCTAAAGCTGGTATGTCCCTCATGTCTCTTCTTTGATACTTCAGTATGTTAATTATACAGTATGTTTAAAACACAATGCTAGCAAAAATGCAAACATTAGTGCTGCATGCTTGCCACCACCTTGGGGACACTTTGTTAATGTGCAGCTGGAATTTATCCAGATGTCAAAGGTCCATAATTTACAGTATATATTGGTGGTGGTATGCATGTTTTCTGCATGGGTGGAAGCTTACCCATGCCAGAAAGTAAATTCTTTAACAGTTGTTAAGAAACTTATCTCTAAACTAATATCTAGATTTTGGGTACCTTGTACTATCAATAGTGATCAGGGAACACATGGTAATAATTGCCTGACCAAACAGCTATACATGATTTTTAATATTAATTTGAGTCTTCACTGTCCCAATGATCAACAGTCATCTGGATTATTAGGGACTGTCAACAGGACCCTTAAAATAGGATTACAAAGATGTGTGCTAAAACAAACCTTAAATGGCCAGAGGCACTCCCCTTGGCATTAAAGAGTATGAGGAGTACATTAAATACTACAAGGAGATTGGGCCTTTGTGATATATTAATGGGAAGTCCCATGGCCCTTCCAGCTACCCCCCCCCGTGTCAAATGACAAATTAGCTCTAATGGATGATGTTATACTGTCTTACTGCGTAAAGCATATTTATTTCTTGCAGCAGTACCACAGAACTGTAATGTAATGTCTTCCTCAACCTCCTGACCAGCCTTGCCATCAACTGCAGCCCAGTGAATGGGTTTATGTTAAAACTTTCCAGAAAAAGAAATGTTTGTGTCTGAAGTGGAAAGGCCCTTTTCAGGTCCTGCTTACCACCTTTACTGCAATCCACTGTGCAGGGCTACCAGCTTGAATTCATCCATCTCATTGTAAAAAGACTTGTAGTGTGGAAGCCCCTGACGAATCATCCTTATCAGTGAAGGAAAATCAAAAGACACAGAATGAGCTATCTGCCCCAGTAAAGGATTAAAGGAGAAAATAACAAATAGGTAAGAAAATACATAGTTATGTCCATGTCTCCACCTAGACTAACCCAAAAAAAAATTATGACAAAGGTAAGATAGACTTAGCTCACAGAGGTGAAATACCCATTAATAACCTTCCCCAACCCAAACAGCATACACTTCTCTACAAACTTTAGAATCCTATTATCAGGAATATAGCTTGATTCCTACCCATTCTGAGTCTACACTCTTCTCCCAATCTATATTCTATTCACAAAAACTTTCCTTCTTAGCTAACCACCTTTTATCTTAACTAGCATTCTTACATTCAACCTTGAAATACATGTCTTTCTCCCTTACACACTTTATAATGTTATCTCTATATGACTACCATAAACCCACAATGTTTGCTTCAGTTACATGGAACCTTGACTATAAATTGTTATAGCAATAACCCATGCCTGGGTGTGGGTAATGCTGGATTTACCCACGGCTGGTGTTGTTTGGTCACGAGGGTGAAGCCCGAGTGGCCAAATAAAGCCAACCGTGGGTAAATCCAGCATTACCCACACCCAGAAGTGCGTTATTGCTATTATACAATGACGTTATTTAAGAAAAAAAAATAATTACTTTTCTTAAATAAAGGCATTGTATAATGCCTCCTTCCTGCCCTTCCGCAGCTGTCTGGTATTCTGTGGCAGTTCTGATGTACTGCGCATGCGTATGCCTACGCAGTACATCAGAGCTGTGGGTAAAAGCAATGGAGAAAGCAAGATCTCCGTTGCTTTTTAAAAGATGTTTCACTATGTTAAATGGATTTAACATAGCGAGACAGCTTTAAAAAAAAGCAACGGGGAAAGCAAGATCTCCATTGCTTTTTACAAACTGTCTCGCTATGTTAAAGGAGTTTAACATAGCGAGACAGCTTTAAAAAAATCAACAGAGAATCTCTGTTGCTTTTTTTAAAGCTGTCTCATTATGTTAAACTCCTTTAACATAGCGAGACAGTGTGAAGCAATGGAGATCTTGCATTCTCCGTTGCTGTAAAAAAAGAGTTATAGTAATGGAAAAAGTCTAGGTGACCGGACCTTTTTCCATTATTATAACTCTGATTTACAACGTGCATGCTGACAAATCAGCTTGCACGTTTCTGAATATTAATGGAGGGTCATTGTATAATAGTGATTTCTTAAATGTGTTGATTTCTATATAACTACATACTCAAGTGTCAATTATTTGCAACGTGGAGCTTTTCTCTCCCGACCTCCACTGAAAATGGACTTGTATCCAGTTGGACTATCCCGGTTAACAAATGTAAAATAAATAAATAAATAAAATCAACTTCGATAGAAGACCATGATAAATCCAGTGACAAAAGGTACTTTACTTTGTTTTTGTTGCTACTTCCTTTTATAAACGGATCAAGAGAAAATAGTTTCCTGTTGGTTCTTCAACAGTATGCTGTGGACTTAAATGTGACAAACTGCTGGATGTGTTTGCATAACCTCACCATTCTAAGGCAGGGATTCCCATGATTCCAATCCCTGCATCACACGTGGCATTTAAAAAAGAACTTAGTGGCACTAATCTAACTTGGTGCAATGTGACTGTGTTTTCAAAGTTATGTCCCTTCAGCTTGCTACCACAAATTGCAGAGACACATGTTATGCCAAAATGGAACTGTATTACTGGGAAGCATCAAATGCTATGACATTAGACATAATATTGTGTTAAACTCTACACTTAAAAGCTATGACTGGGGGCATGGCATGGGCATGATAGAGGATTGCTATGGCATTTGCGGTGATCATGTATACCCATGGTTGCCTACAAACTGGTTTGGATGTTGTTTTGTGGGCTTTATCACTCCTAATATTAAACATTTCAAGAGCCCTCCATAGGCAGACTGAGAAATAAATAGGGAATTCAGGGGCAGAGCAAGTATTTTCAGCCTTTACTCCTGGGTGTGGAGTGCAAAGCACAATGCTCAAAATCACAGTGCTTGCTCAAATTCTTCAGGGGGTAGTAAACCATACTTCACATCACATCAGCATGGCAAATCAAGAAATGACTAAAATTCGAGCCCTGATATTACAAAATTGGCTGGTACTCGACACAATGCTAGCTGCCGGGGGGGGGTCATGACCTCATAAAAAGTCATAGTTGTTATTCCATACATTAATAACTATCGCAATAACCAAAAAAGTTAATTCATTTCATGGAGCAATGAGCCAAGAATATGGACAGCATGACTAAACAATGGACACTTTTTGAATAGTTGGGCAGTGCATTTGTTAACATTGAAACTAGTATATTACAATGTATCATTACAATAATTGCCATTATTCTTTTAGTTGTTTTAATATTTTCTGTTCTAAAGGCTGTGATTACAAAATGCTTAATCTCACCTGCATACGCAATGCCACTTATAAAAGTATCTAATAATGAACAAATTACTAAACATGATAAATATTGTGATGCTGAAGCACATTTTATCAAATTAAGAAGAATGAAAATATAATTGTGGGTAACGCTCATAGTGTCAGAGGGAGGACTGTTATGAAAGGTTATTACTTATGTTTATTCTTCACAAAATGTATATTAACTTGTAGTTTCTTGACAACTGAGTCAAATAAAATGCTTATATGTTTATGTCAAAGGAAAACTGAAAAACAGATGCATGATTATGCAAGATATACCCCCGGATTCTCGAAAGCTTGCACGTTGTGCAAGATTGGTGCAGGAGCTCAAGCAGGCAACATGTTTGCCATGCGATCTGGAAACAGCCTGCAGGGGCATGCACGAGCGCTCCTGCACTAATCCTGCACGGACTAAGCCCTGGTACGCAAATCACCCCATTTGTAGGAGAAATCTATGCAAATTAGGTGATTTTATAATCCAGGAAGCTTGCAACGGTCCTTGCAAGACTAGTGCTATCTGCAGAAATGTACTCGGTTAGTAACCAAGTACATTTCTGCATAATCCAATCCAAAACGGATCTGTGACAGCCCTAATTAAAGGCTGCATATCATGTCATAAGTATGCCAATGGCCAAGTATAAGGCCGTTGGCAATGGAAACAAAAAAAAAATTAAAAAATCAACTTTTAATTTTTCTTTAACCGATCTCGGCTGTTTAAGCATAGGGCAGTGGTGCGCAAATGGGATTGTGGGGAAAATAATAAAATAAGCCTAAAATAAGCAGTCTAACTAAAATCACTATTCGGCCATGCAAGTCAATGGCAGGCAGAAGACAACCTGGCCAGGGAATAGTAGCTGCTATGGGGGGAGGCTCAGTGTGAGACATGTAACTATGCATTAGCAGGCAATCCTATGCAAATGAGTGGAAGGATAGTGGATCCCAGTTTTCCCCAACATGCGAGTCAGGTCCCAACAGTGTAAGAGTAGGAATAGCTGGGTGCAAGCCTAGGAGTTAGGTGGCATCATGGGGGTGTGTGTCAGGCATACTGTAAGCAGACTGGAGCCCTGTGGCTCGGGATTGCTCCTAGCTTAGCACAGTTAAGCTAGGGGGTCTGTCTAAACCTGCCCAGCACTCTTTACAAAACTAAGTGGGTGTGCGTGCCACACACTGGGTTTTACGGGAAGAAAAAATAAGTTAAACCAGGAAATATCAGCAGTGTGCACATGGGCTTAAATAGGAAGGCAATGGGAAGGGAAAACAGCAGTAGGAAGGTAATCAAGGAGAACCAGCTTAGCTGGCAGGTGAAAAGTATCAGAATCAGCCAATTACACAGGCAGCAGACCAGCCCAGCCCAGAGCACTACTATAATCTATGCAAACACTTTCCCCTCTGTTTTTTACCACACTCAACACCACCGGTGTATACAAGCAGGGAAGTATTAACAAACAAACCTACAAAATGAGAAGGGCTGCAGCAGGCAACAGAACAACATGTGCAAGAGGCTGAGGGTGGTGAGGATGTGAGTGTAACCAATCATCCCACAGTGAGGAGACGGAGAAGAGTGTACAGACCCAGGGTAACCTATCAGGGGCTACATGAGCTAGAGATAGTGGAGCACTATAAGGTGCACAGGGACCTCCTACAGCAAATTTTTGAGCTGTGCCAGCCACACCTGACACACCACACTGACTGAGGGAAACACATCCCAGTGGATAACAAGGTATGTGTAGACCGAGGAATCCTAGCCACAGGTACCTCCCAAAGCTCAACTGGGGATATCATGGGGATCACACAGGCATCAGCATCCAGAGTATTCCACTGGTTCCTGGATGCCATATCAGCACATGCCAGTGAGCACGTATGTTTCCTCAACACCCATGAGGTGCTGGTCAGCAATATGCATCTCTTCCACCAAATAGCAGAATACCCTGAGGTTGTGGGTGCTATAGACTGCACGCATATATGCATCAAAGCACCACCTGGTGACCAGGGTAGGACCTACATCAACTGCAGGAGACCCCCTCCATCAACTGCCAGGTTGTATGTGATGCCCAGGGCATTATAATGAATGTGTGTGCTGGCTGCCCTGCAAGCAATGACGATTCCCACATATGGCATCTGACGCAGCTGTACCAGAGATTTGTCAATGGGGACATCCCCTACGGTCACCTAGTGGGGGATGCTGGTTACACACTGGAGCCGTGGCTGATGACACACATCAGAAATGCACACACACCTGAACAAGAAAGCCATAATGAGGCACACGCACAGACCAGACTTATAATAGAGCATGTGTTTGGGATGCTCAGGTCATGGTTCTGGTGTCTGGACACATCCAGTGGAGCCTTGCAGTACTCACCAGCTACATGTACCCAGATTGTTATGGTATGTGCCATGCTACACAGTATGATCCTGTGGAAACAGCTGCAGCAGGAACAGCGTGGGGCAGGGCCACACAGCCCCCCACCAATGCCAAGGCCTGCACAGGCACAGAGTGACTCGGAGAAGGAACAACCTGAGCCTGCCCTAGTAGGCAGATGGAGGCATGCCCAGTATGCCGAGGCTGTGGCAAAGAGACAATGCATCGCACATACACTGACACAGTAGAGACCCAGGGAATGACACCTCTCTCTGACTTGCACATATAGTAAAAGGGATGCCAAACATGACACTACCTGTGCTCAACCATGTATAGGGAGTTACTATGTGCATCCGACATAGGCAGCCCTCCAACACCATCCGCAACTCTGGCACACCCTCAAGGTAAGTCAATCAACCTGCCAATTGCCAAATGGAGTAGAATGTGTCATTACCTGTATCTATGGTATGGATATGAGCATGCAAGGGAACTGGGTGGCTGAATGTTATGGCAGCTGACATTAGACACCCATATTGGCACCATGACATCTGTAACACATTCTGGACTCACCATAGTAGCCAGTACTACACAGGGTGACAAAACTCACTGCAGGAAATGTGCTGAGCAACATGTATGTCCATATGACACACACATGCCAGTCAGGGTGGTTCACATACCCAACAACAGTCCCAGCCAGCAGGACAGGTGTAGACAAACCCAAACAGAGCCTGTGCTATGACCCCTGAATGATGGCTATGGTTAACCCCCCCCCAGGCCTACACAGACAGATGACAGCAGGTCAGGCAGTGGGATGTTAGTTCTAAAGGGAAGGAAGTCAGACACCAATATGTAGGGCAACCAAAGCTAAGATCTGTAGTACACTGGAATGTCTCTAGTCAGCATGATAGGTAAGAATACAGAATGAAATGGAGTACCTGACATACCAGTACAGTCATAGCAAATGTGTACAAGTGTCAGGTGTGCCCCCTATCCAACATAGTAACATAATAACAGTCAGGTGTACCCCTCCCAATCCTGTATAGAAATGTAGACATAGACAGGTGCGCAACCCCCCCATCCTACGTAGTAATGTAATAACAGTCAGGTGTGCCCCCCCCCCAATCCTGTGTGGAAATGTAGAAACAGTCAGGTGTGCCTTCCAACCTACATAGAAATGTAGTAGCAGTCAGGTGTGCCCCCCCCAATCCTGTGTAGAAATAGTCAGGTATGCCCCCCCAACCTATGTAGAAATATAGTAACAGTCAGGTGTGCCCCTCAATCCTATGTAGAAATGTAGACATAGACAGGTGTGCTACCCCCCATCCTATGTAGTAATGTAATAAGTCAGGTGTGCCCCCCAATCCTGTGTAGAAATGTAGAAATAGTCAGGCATGCCTCCCAACATACATAGAAATGTAGTAACAGTCAGGTGTGCCCCCCAATCCTGTGTATAAATAGTCAGGTGTGCCCCCCCAACCTATGTAGAAATATAGTAACAGTCAGGTGTGCCCCTCAATCCTGTGTAGAAATGTAGACATAGACAGGTGTGCCACCCCCCCATCCTACGTAGTAATGTAATAAGTCAGGTGTGCCCCCCAATCCTGTGTAGAAATGTAGAAATAGTTGGGTGTGCTCCTCCAACCTACATAGAAATGTAGTAACAGTCAGGTGTGCCCCCCAGTCCTCTTTAGAAATGTAGTAATAGTCAGGAGATCCCCCTAACTTATGCAGAAATGTAGGAACAGTCAATGCCAAATGCTTGATGGAAACCCTGCAGAAACAGCATGCTACCTGTCGGTGTACAACACAAAGGTCAGCACTGCAGTACAAACCACCTGGACCCAATCCACACATGAAATACAGATGGGCATACTGGGCATGCTCACACACTTAAACACATGAAGGCCATGTCTGCAAACACCGGTGAACCAGACATATCTGGCATTCACAGTTGCTAGTGCAGACACTCGTTAGTATGCGCCACTCATGCCTTGCACACACAGTGGATATGAATACAGACATATATGTAAGGACAACACACTATAATAAGCAAAAGGTAGACGTACATAGATGTGTGGAAGAGGGTGACTGTAACAAGGAGCCATCCGGGCCTGTCCCACCCAGCATACAGCCAAAGGGCCCCAACCACATGAGGTTCAGATGTCAGTAACTGCAGATACTAGCCACCAGTATCTGTCAGCATTACAGGCTATGTGATGCACGTGCCAGCTGTGCAACATGACTGTACAAGGAAGTACTCATCTAGCAGCTGTATACATGTACCTGTGAAATATGACCCTGTGTTTGCCTGCATGTGGCATGTCAATCCCTAGATGAATGGGTTATGGCCCATGCACACACACACTGCCCTCCCCATAACCCAACTATGACAAGTCTGCTGAGGTCATCCACTGTGAAATACACCTTTGGGAGAGTCATAGCCCAGTAATTTCTGTGGCGTGTCCCATAACTGCATACTGCTATAGTGTGATAAACTATTTAAGTAGGAGTTTTAATCCGAGACTTAGCAACTGTTTGTGTGTGTGCCTGTCTGACTCAGTCTGTGTAGAGAGCAATGCTTTTAGGATAGTTGCAATCCCTACAATTCATATGCTCAACTTTGACAAGGCTGCTGATGTCATCCACCTAGAAATACACCTCTGGGAAGGTTGTAGTCCAGTAATCTCCATTGCATGTCCTGTAACTGCATACTGCTGTAGTGTAATAAAGTAGTTAGCTAGGTGTTCTAATTCCAGACATGGCAAGTGTGTGTGTGTCTTTCTGTGCAGAGAGCAATGCTTTTAGGGTAGCCACAATCCCTACACTTCATATGCTCAACTGTGGCAAGGCTGCTGATGTCATACACCTAGAAATACACCTCTGGGAAAGTTGTAGCACAGTAATCTCTGTAGTGTGTCCTGTAACTGTGTACTGCTGTAGTGTGATAAAGTAGTTAGGTAGGTGTTCTAATCACAGACATGGCAAGTTTGTGTGTCTGTTTGTGTAGGGAGCAAGGCTTTTTAAGGTAGTCACACTCCCTACAATTCAAATGCTCAACCTTGGCAGGGCTGCCGATGTCATTCACCCAGAAATACACCTCTGGAAAGGGTGTAGCTCAGTAATCTCCATAGCCCATGCCAAAACTGTGTACTGCTGTCGTGTGATTTAGAACCATGGTAGGGTTCTATTCCCACCCATGGCAGTTCTGGAAGTTTTGTGTGTGTTTCAATGTCTGTGTAGGGAGCAATGCATTATAGGCTAGTCACACTCAGTACATTTCAAATGCCCTACTTTGGCAATCCTGCTGATGTCATTCATTGTGAAATGCACCTTTGGGGAAATAGCTCTCTAGTAATCCCCGTGGTGTGTCCTATAACATTTCCATACTGTAGTGTGATATAGACCTCTGTTAGGGATTCTATACCCACCCATGTCAGTTGTGGATGTTTTGTGTGTGTGTCACTGTCTGGAATGCCCTACTTTGGCAATCCTGCTGATGTCATTCATTGTGAAATACACCTTTGGGGAATGAGTTCTCTAGTAATCCCTGTGGCGCGTCCTATAACAGCTCCATGCTATAATGTGATATAGATGTCTCAGATGGGGTTCTACACCCCCTGCATGTTGGTTGTGGATGTTTTGTGTGTGTGTCACTGTCTGTGTAGGGAGCAATGCATTTTAGGCTAATCACACTCACTTCAGTTCCAATGTCCTACTTTGGAAATCCTGCTGATGTCATTCATTGTGAAATACACCTTTGGGAATGAGTTGCTCCAGTAATCTCCATGGCGTGTCCTATAACAGCTCCATGCTGTAGTGTGCTATAGACGTCTGTGAGGATTCTATACCCACGCATGTTGGTTGTGGATGTTTTGTGTGTGTGTCACTGTCTGTGTAGGGAGCAATGCATTTTAGGCTAGTCACACTCATTACAATTCCAATGTCCTACTTTGGCAATCCTGCTGATGTCATATGTGATATACACCTTTGTGTAAGGAGTACTTCAGTACTCTTCATAGCGCATACTATAAGTAGTGTAATAAACTAGTTAGGAAGGGGTTCTACTCCCAGACATGACAGGTGTATGTGTGTTTGTAACTTGTATCCTGTGTGGAGGTGGGGGGTGTGTAACACCTGGGCCCAATGTGGAGCGGGTTTTGCATAATTCTTATATGGTGGCCCTACTACATATCACAATGTCCACCGTACAGGGATAACAGGTGTGAAATAGCTGAGAGGCTGGGGTGCAAATCCATTTCCATAAATGTAACATCAAGGCCAGGCAATCACAGTTACCAACCCCAGTATTACCCAGAGCACACTCTCAACTCATGTCTCATACACACACACATGCCTATGCAACAGCCAATATGTGGGTAGTACACTGCATATAGGCCACTGATAGTAACTGTGGTGTGATTGCAATGGGCTACAGAGTGCATGGCACCTTGTTCATCTGTCCAATATGCACATACATGCAGACAGTGCACCTTCCCCATTTTCCCCAATGGACACCTGCAACACCTGCGCTGCCATCACATGTGACCCACCATAGACATACCATGCCTGACAGCATGTTCTGTATGGACAGAGGCCACTGACACCAGGGCATGCCATTAACATGCTATCAATGTAGGTGCAGGGTAAACCTGCTGTCCATTACCATTTCTTGCCACAGGTGGGCAAGACTGGCACATCTGATGATAATCTGTGTCCACAACATGGGCCAGACACCCCGGGTACAGTTCCACATGTGACTGTACATGCATGTGGAATGTGTGCACATCCCAGACACCGTCCATGTCATGGACTAAGGAACACATACATGGCAAGCCTTGCACAACATTGGCCATACACAATAAGTCACCCAGGTGACTGGATGGGGGTTACAATACCCACCTGTGTGGGCATATGCAGAAACTACAGCCCTGAGCCACAATGCAGACCATTGTCATGTGGCCTGATGCCAAGAAATACCCATCACCTAGCCTTGTATAGCCATCTGGCACAGTCGACCATCACACATCTATGCAGAAATGCACCCATGCATGTCAGTACTGGCACCCTGTGTGTTTGTGTGTGTATGTGTGTGTGTGTGTGTGTGTGTGTGTGTGTGTGTGTGTGTGTGTGTGTGTGTTGTATGATGCATATGATCACATCCACACTCACTACAACCCCCACTGGCATACTGATGCATGCTGTTTGATGTCAGACACCTCCCCATACCCTTTGCCCATACGACATATGTGATACCTGCACAGTAATGTGTTGTGGCAATTCCACTACTGATGAGTTGTAATCATGGCCCTGTCAAGTGTATCAATGTGTGTGCATCCCTGTGAGGGTGTGGCTGTGTTGAAGCTGGCACCTGTTCATGCAGACAGGCACTTGTACATCACCTACTATATAGCTACCATATCCCTCTTGCAGACTTAACTCACCATGACATATATGTTCTGAGGGCTCCACAAAAGGTAACCTATGTGGTGCATCCAATAACCGCATAGAACTGTGATAGCACTACATAGTCATCAGGGTTTGATACCCTGTGCTGTTAGGTGTGTGACACAAACATGCTTAAGTGTTTCTCTCCCACCCCTACATGACTTGTCTGTGCCTCTGTCTGTCTCTCTCACTCTCTCTCTGGTGGATGTGGAGACCTACACCAGCTTTCCTTAGGCAGCAGCATGTGTATTTTAAGTTATGCGCATGATCAGCTGATGGCCTCTGCACAAATTGCAGCCCTCCCCTAGCTGATTGCATGTGGAACAGCTGTGGCAACATTTCCATAGCCAATTGCATGAAACACACTCCAATATCTAGGAACATCATGTTGGTGTTTGCCCTTTTCATTCATTGTGAGCAGGAACTAGATCTGTTGTTTAGCAAACAGCATCTCAGATGGATTGGGGATCTACTTCTAACAACACATGCTGTGGAAACAGGGCAACACACAGGAGGGGGATGTGCCTGACCTGACTATAGACTGTAAGTGCTTCTATACTGCATTTGGAGTAATGATGGTTTAACAATGTGTGTGTGGATATGGCTGTCCTATATGTTTCAATACCTGCCATGTCAGTTCTATATTTATGAGGAATCCCCATCTGTTGGGTCATCTGCAAACTGGGCAGTGTGTTGTGCCTTTGGTGTCATGTGTTACCCACAGAGCAACTATCTGTGAAATGCAGAAGATAGTGTGAGGATTGCAGTCTGTAGATGGTAAAAGCCATGACAGTTTCTGACTTCATAACCCTCATAGGACATATGTTGCAACAAACCCTGTTACAGCAGTAAATGCATGAGGTTATCACAGGAACATGTCAATATTGGCCCTGTGTATGTGCTTCCAGCCACAACTCTGTCAATATTTGTACATATGTTGTGCATTAAGAGGTGCATATGTGCTGTACACCATACTTAATGTCATCATATCTGATAACAAGCCAGTGAGATATCAGACTGCTACACATGTTATGTACAGTAGGGGTTACATTTGATGACATAAGCTGGACAATCTGTGGATGTTTGTACAGTACTGAGGTCTGTGTACTTATGGTGAATGTCAACATTGTTTGTGCATTGCTAATATATACTTTAGCCTGTGTACAGACTGTGGTAGATGTCAGTGTTCTAGGTCCCATCCTATCTGATGTTACATGCTGCTTCACTGTATGTTACTGTATTGGCTTACATGTTTGTAGGGCCATACACACACATGTCCCATACTACTGACAGCTTTCAGACCAAACTGTGTAACTGCCCAGTATATGTAGGGTCAGTCTGTGAGTGGCACATATGAGGATGGTGTTGAACAGATAGTCCAGATACTGTAATATCATGCTAGCTTAACATATGTGGCTGTGGTTGCATTCACATTGGTTTTGATTATGCACTTTCACACAGGTGTATCTTATCCTGTGCTGTGACATGCGTGCAGAGCCTGCTCTATATGCAGGTACATGTGCATTTCCCCATAGGAGATGTAGGCCAGTGTTGAGCCAGTCTGCCTGTAGCTTACACAGTGCATTGTTACATACCTAGCAGCTTAGTGTACTTATCCAGTGAGATGTCATGTGCAGATTCTTGCCAGATGTACTGCTGCTGGGCCTCCCTTAACAGTCATGTATGTCAGACAGAGCAGTGGGATGCTGAACAGATGTATGTCAATATCTAGTGGGTAGTATATGGCCATGGCACCCCTGTACCAGCAGGTAGTAAGTGTCAGCCAGACAGGGGTGTGTGTATGCATAACCTATGGTGGCATATGTATACCAGTTGTTATGTGTTACCATGGTACAGATGTTTTGCACTAAGAGGTTCTGTGTATACCTCTGGACTGTACAGAGTGTTTCAGAATGTCCATATATATTGGCCAATATCTCTGCTGCAGTCCCCAGGGGCATTACATGCTAGCAGTGGTACTTTACTATGATGTCCTTGGGATGTCTGTCAGTAGCCAATGTCACACATGTGGTAAGCAGATGTGACTTCCCACACACCATGCCTGTGAAGACAATCCCAAATACAGTAGCAATAGTCTATTAATATACCTGCTATATATACCTGACACCCCCTAGCACTATGAAGTTGGGACTATAGGGGCTGGGGTGGGGCTCACTCCATGTCCAGGACATATGGTGAAAATATATGTACATATAATTATCCCGATATCTATATATGATTACACATATACATATCAACATATATATAGATGGGTATGTATATGCACATAGATATACATATACACACCCAGATATATACATATACAGAGCAATACATGTCTACACATATACAGATAGTGATACATATGCACATATACGTATGGATATCTACAGATTTATCAACAGTAGTAGGTATATCGGAATAGATATTTATGCACATATAGTTTTATACATAACTAGGCAGTTCTGTACACATAGGATGTGCATACATATATAGCTATATACACATATATCTATATGTACATATATATATATATATATATATATATATATATATATATACACATATGTATAGAGACATATATGTATAGATATGTATACATATGTACATATGAAGAGATGTACATATGTCCATATACATGTAGCACTATACAGATGTGTATACAGACATATGTATGTGTATACCTGTGTATGTACATGTAGAGATCTATACACCTATGATATGTATTCAACCATATACCTGTCATGAGTAAATGTCACAGTTGTGTATACCCTCCCACATGTATCCCACGATATGCATCTGCTATGTGTACATTATGATAACACAACATATGTGATGCAACAGTCATATTAATGACAAGGACTACACAATCTAGGAAGTAAAGGCAATTGTTAAATACCACTAATGACAGCTATATTGGTAAAACAACAGCTGTCATCACAGTGATCATGGCATAGTGGTTTAAGTGCTGTGACTTCAGTGTAAAGGGTCCTGAGTTCAAGACCTGCAAGGGCTGCTCATTTTGTTGGGCAGAACAAGGTCTGTTCAATATACAGTGGTTAAGGCAGTCTTTGTGCAATGTAAGCCACACACATCAGTATCATGACATTGCTAGATAGGGGTTTAGTCCCAGTGTTGGCAAGTAACAGTGTCCATGTATGTGGATGAGTCTACATCAGGTTGCAGGGTATACATGCCTCAGCAGGCCACCTGTCTATGTGGCACAGCCAATACCCAGTATAGTAACCTGTGAAATGTGTTCCGACTGTTCCCCAAACATGTCACTAACATGGTGTCAGCACAGTGACATACCCCGTTGTGTAATATGGCTGCAGACCATCCTCGTGCTGACACATGTACACCTAAAACACAATTGCATATAATTTTAGAGACCACAACCAAGCATTGTTACTAACAGCTAGAAGACAGCATTGCTGGATGGCTACACTACCTGCCAAATATGCCTCACACTCTCCATCCTACAACATGTTACACTGCAGGACTGTGGACACTGGTGTACAGTCACTGTGTGTATCAGATGCATATCAGCCTGTCCCTGCATTGATGGTATGGATGACAGGGATGGGGCACAGGTATCATCATATGCACAGGGGATCCTCATGCTGGCACATGTACACCTACAACACAATTGCATATAATTTTAGAGACCATAACCAAGCAGTATTACTAACAGCTAGAAGGCATCATTGCTGGATGGCTACACTACCTGCCAAATATGCCTCACACTCTACACCCTACATGTTACACTGCAGGACTGTGGTACACTGGTTTACAGTCACTGTGTGAATCAGAAAAATATCAGCCTGTCCCTGCATTGATGGTATGGATGACAGGGATAGGGTACAGGTATCATCATATGCACAGGTGTGGTGTTGGTCTGCCAGGGGCTGAGGGTGGGCCATACATTTGACACCATGTGTGTGGGTGAGGGGTGTACTCTGAGGTGATGTGTTGTGTGTAGGTATGAGGTTGCCCTAGGTGTGTTTGCATAGTGTGTGGGTATGCATGCACACAGTTCTGCTTTGTGGCTGCCCTACACAGGTGTCTATGGACAGCTGCAGACCATAACTGGCAGGGTGTGCAGTTCACTGCCTCCAGCCATGAACACATGGACTGTGCCTACCAGGAGTTCCATGGGCACATGCAGGTACAGGTGTTGAAGTGCTACTCTCACCTGCTGATGACATTTGTCCATTGGTACCATGTCCCTCCTGGGACTGGCCAGGACAATGTGTACAAGGCCTGCTGTGTTGTGGTGTGGACAGCACCCCCCCGGCACTGCCAGGTCTGCTACTGCCACTACAAGAGCCACTTGGTGTCCTAGCATGCCCACATTGAGTGCCAGCTGTTGGTGTTGCTGGCCCACGTCCATATGGGCATCGCCGCATCCCCACCACTTGTTGAAGCACGGACATACCACGGTTGATGAGGGTCATCATCTCATCATGCCATCTATCCACTTACTCGGCAGAAGCACGGATGGCATCCAACAGTTCATGGAGGTTGTCACTTACAGATGTGAGAGCAGCCATCTGCAGCCTAAGACCCTATCTGGTGTAACACTTAATACATGCCTGCACCACCATTATAGCCAGAAACATGCTTCTGCTGGATGCAGCTATGTTGCCTATACCAGGGGCATGATGTCCAGTGGTCCTACCATGAGCAACCTGGGATATCTGCCTATGTGGTAGCTTGTGGGGACATCCAGCTATGCCCGCTGTGACTGGACACATTAGGCATATTTACCACACTTTCCTGTGCACTGCCACTGAATGCCAGCTGTACCTCTGCTATGGCCACTGGTGATGGGGTGTGTATAGGCACTGCAACTGTGTGCAGGGGTGGCTGAAAGGGGGATGTCAAATGCCGGCACAGTGTTGGCCCCTGACAACCCCACCTGTGCCTCAACATTATCATCATCATTATCATCATCATCATCATCATCATTGGGTTAATGCAGGCCTACTTCCTCCAGCCATATAGACTGTTCTGTTTGTCAGTGTGGTTGTGATGGTGTCAGTTATGCCTTGTTATATAACAGTTACATCCCATTTGGTCAACTGAAGTCTTATCCACCTAGTGATTTTCTACAGAGTGTAGATAGAGGCTGCTGAATTATACACCTGCATTACATACTGTTGATTGTTTGGTATCATGTGACCCAGTCTGTTTTTACTATTGTACAATTTGAAGGCTTTGGCCTGGACAGCAACAGTTGTGAACCTTTCTAGACTACTGTATTCATATAACTGTTTCACAGTTGCATTATTCTGTTTATATGGATGTCAGTGTCTGAATAGATATATGACATGGCATATAGAATTGTAATAGTACACAAATAAAGGTTTTCTATTTCTGCAAACCTGTGTGTGGTGTTTTTTCTATAACCTCTCAGTGGATATATGTTGCAGGCAATGATTGTAATTTGCATGGGTGGCCCATACAGTGCCCAGTTGTTCAGGTGTGAACTGTAGGCATAGTGGCTGTTCCATATTGTGTGCACCTTCTACATATGTATCTTAATGTACATATCTCTGCATGTGTCTGTGTAGTCACATTATATATATATATATATATATATATATATATATATATATATATATGTGTGTGTGTGTGTGTGTATCTGTATATGCATATATGTGTCTGTGTATATGTATCCTGGGGATTTTGATAGCTTCCACATTTTATATTTCCTATGGGAGCCAGACTGTACTGCATGATATGTTACCAATACCAGCCTGACATCATACAGGTGGGTTGTAGTACTGTTAACATCTTGTGCTCATGTCATTTCAGGTCCTGTTTATGGGATCTGTAACACTTGGTAGTGTATTGCAGGGTGGACGTGTTTGGCTGTGGGGGGGTATGCCTATTCGTACCTGACATATATTGTTCGGGGCATCTCACTCCATTAACGGTGCATGTGGACATATTTGCTTTTGTTACGATACCATTGCTGTGTATATATGTGTGGCCATATATACCTATGTAGATATATATATCTGCTTACATGTATATAACTATGTCCATATATACCTACATAGATATACATCTGTGTACATATATGTAACTTGCTGTGTATATGTTGACATATAGGTGTAGACATATATGTTGATGTAGGCATTTGTATGTATATATGTTCATATATATTTATATATATGTGTATATTTATAAATATTTATATATATATATATATATATATATATATATATATATATCTACCTATATAGATATGTTGTATCTGTTTCGATAATAATAAATTTATACACACATACATCTAGATGTTGGTATACATTCTCTGTACTGTTGCATGACTGGGCTGGATGTTATGTTTCTGAAAACATCAGATTTGTGTATGTCTGGCATAGCTTAGTGGTAAATCATTTTGGCTATGGTGTGCAGGGTCCTGGGTTTGAGCCTTGCAGAGGCTGTTTATTTTGTTGCTGGGAAGAACACAGGCCATTGGTTACAGAGTGATTAAGGCACTATAAACCAGTTGTAAGCGGGTTTGCGCGAAGGTAAGCACTGCTAACTCCTGGTTACAGTTTCTTACACCCAGTTAGTTTCTACATTGCTTAATCTGTGTAGGCAGTGCTTACCCCCATGCAAACGCACTTAAACATGCTTACTAGTACTTACATATACTTACTACTGCTTATTTGTGCTTACACCTGCTTGCTACTGCCATATTCATTATGACACTGACACTTCACATGTGCATTTCCTGCAGTACTCCAGTTCATAAATGTGTGTTACTTAATGGGTTTTTCAACAAAAATATTGGTTATAAAGTGCTTTGCCATGTAAAATAGACTGTGCTGCAGTGGGACTCGAACCGGGAATGTTTGGTTGTTAGGCAAATGCTCTGCTCACTACACTATTGCTGTGCTGCTTCATTTGCATATATCTTCCTTATTATCCTCTTCAGCCTTTTAAGATGCTATAACCATAGTTAAGCAATGGGCACACCTGCACACCTACGGTTAGCTGTACTCAGATTTTTAAACAAAATAAAAGGGCTTCTTCATTTAATTTATATGTACTGTTGCTGTTGTACACATGGAGTACTGTTGTGGTCTCACTCATTTCTTACCACTTTCTGCTATTCTACGTTGCAGGGGCATGTTTATTCTGAGAGCTCTGCTCTCAGACACACCCCCTGCATTCATACACGCTCCGTGTAAGCCTAGGAGCTCGGGCAGTGTGCCTTATTGATATGCATGGCGTGCTGCTGTCCTGCTCCTAAACTGGTGCTTCTGTGCAGAACTTAGCTAGTCCTGCATGGAAGTTTAGTAAATCTGGGGGACAGTTTCACATAAGCAGTAGCTTTATATTTCAAGTGCTTTACAACTGCATTTTCTCTATTATCAAACTGTAGTGTACTGACAGACAATTTAAAAGTGCTAAAGGAGTTAAGGGATGTTATGTTATGTTTGAAAGTTAGTAAATAGTTTCAGGTAACAATGAAAATCAGATTAATCAACAGTACGCTCTGGCCTTCTTAGACTATGGGATGAGTTTTTGCAAGGATGTCTGTGAGACAGTGTGTACTGGTACTAAATGTTACAAAGCTGAAGGTCAACAAATCTTCAACATAGGTGGTCTATGTTTTCTATGTTTTACAAAGCCATATTTGTGAAGTTTTTACATGAAGCAATAAGAGGATCACAAGGACATAAAATAATTAAAAATTAAATGATTTGTTAAAAGCAATGTAACATCAGAGTTCTGCATGCATGAAAGTAATAAGATAAGTATATAAATAAAGTTATTCCTTTAGTCTTTGAGACTAATCTAAAAATTTTAGTAGGCAGTTTCCCAGCACTATTTATGGAATAAACATTTGTGTTATTCTTGACTGAGACTAAAAGGTAAAACTCTTTGTTATTTACTTGTGTACTTTAACAACAGCTTATGGAATAATTTGCCAAAAGTCAAACAAAGTACTACTTTGGCTACCTGTAAAGATTGTCTTAATGATTGGGCAGGAAAATACAAATTTACATGAGGGTTATCATGTACAGCTCTGTTTGATTTGAGAGGTGAGCATTTTGAGTGCTTGAAACAGATGGCAAGAACTTTTAAACATGCCATCTTAAATGTGCATATGGTTAGGCATCTAATAGTTCTTATGTTTGTTTGCCTAGTATTGTTCATATGTTTCTGCATTACATCTCATTGTCAGTATTCATATTTGACCAACTTTTGCCAAACCATTTATATGTAATTGCTTGCAATGTGTGCTCCCTACCTTATACAATGATCTTGCACACAGAATTTATTTTTTGTGGTATGATTTCCAGACTCATTATCTATTTTTTATATAATTTGTAGAGCTGCTGCTGTAAAATATCAAGTGTACATCATCATCATTTTTTCTTCTGACATCAAAATGTCATTACCTTTTATTTATTTATTTATTTATTTTTGGGTGGAAAGGCAATTTGGTTAAAGTTTCTGAATTATTATGGTAGCTTCCCAGAATGTTAACTTCTGTATTCTTGTGTCTGCAAAAATGTTTAGCATCTCAGCATTCTTGAAGTCAAAGTTGTGTTACAATGTTAATCTCACAGTGTCTCTCTGTAATAAATTATATTTACAAAAATGAAATGACAGATAAATATGACAATTAAATGTAAGAAATCAAAAATAAAATAAAAACATATGAAAGAAAAAGGTACCCTCTAAACCTAAAACAAAAAAAATGAAGAAAATAATAAAAAAAAGACCCAGGCATTCAAAAAAGCTTAGCATGATGGAGAAGCCAAACCTCTGACACTTTCCACATAGTGTCAAGTCTTTCTGACACCAAGACTGCTGTACCTCTGATGTTTACCCCTTTTGGTAAATTCAGCATGGAGAGTTGTCTTGTAGGCAAATATTATGCTAATGCAGTAGTCCAATGAATGGTTACTACTAATTTTCCATTTGCTCTCCCTTAAAAAAATCTATGGCTTCCAATTTATTTAGATGTGATTCAGAGAATCACTTGACTAAGTAAAATCTTACTGCAGGAGAAGACATGACTGCTATTAAAGACATAGATCACCCATTCAATCCTATGGGAGTATACATAGTGCAGGCAAATTCATGGGGTGGAGTAATTGTGTCTGCTTGGGTGGTCACACTAGGAGGGTTAGGTAGAAAAGTGATAGTGTGTGTGTGTGTGTGTGTGTGTGTGTGTGTGTGTGTGTGTGTGTGTGTGTGTGTGTGTGTGTGTGTGTGTGTGTGTGTTTGAATATGTGGTGAGTATGTGGGGGTGCCTGGGTGCCTTTGCTAACACAATGCATGGGCTGCTAGGTAGTATACTAGCACAGTTAGGTCTGACAGCACTTGTATCTGATTCAGAGACATGGTGATAAGCTAAAAATGAGGTCTTTCTCATCATGGCCATATCTGTCTCTGAATCACATTTTTCTCACTGTTGTGCTAATTGATCAACCTATTTTGGTCAGTTAGTGACAATGGTAAGCATTTCTTTGACTCCCAGGAAAAAATATTACTCTTTAGAACATATACATAATTCAGTTACATTCAATCCAAAAAATGTGCCACCATTTCTGTTCAAAAAATCATTTAGATTAAATGCTTTCCTGGAGTTAAAAATTAATATTTTCATTGCAATGGTGACTACAAAGATGCATTTCTTTGGAAAGAAAGAAAACTGATCTCCTTAATCTAACAACAGAATGTAAGGATGCAAAATAAACTGAAAACTTTAAAGCTAACTGAACACATTTTTAAATGTTTGGCCACAATTTTGAATGTCTGATCATGTCAACAAGCAATGAAACAAATGAGGCTGACACTTAGAGTAACAGCAGCATTGGGCTGTAGGTTAATCTATCACTACAATAGTTTGTTTGGGTGTTAAATATGACTTCTAAGTTGAATTAAATCAATTTTTGTAAGAAAAAAATTAAAACTCTGCACAAAAAGTACAGTTGTGTACACCTACCATAAATGTAGATGTTCGAGTGTCTTCACTGTTGCAGTCATAACTGTAGGGTGCTCCTGCCGGCAGGCAGCCCGAGGTCGGCCAGAATCCCAAAGTCTGGGTCCGGCGTCGGCTGTATAAGCTAGTACCCTGATGTCAGTACGCTCTGGTACATAGCCCTCAGCCAACGCCATCTTCTCCAGCCTTTCTTGCCCTAGATGTCAGAAGTCCCCAATAAATCAAAAATGAATCCAACAAGGAAACACAAATACATCACAAAAGAGAAAAAGAGGGGATAGGAGGGAGGGAAACACCGACTGCAACAGTGAAGACACTCGAACATCTACATTTATGGTAGGTGTACACAACTGTACTATGTTCATCGTGTTTCACTGTTGCAGTCATAACTGTAGGGTGGAATCCCAAAGCAGTGAAAAATGGAGGAGGTTTAGACAGAGGAAGGGGCAGCAAGAAGACCCTGCAAAACAGTAGAGGCAAAGCCTGCCCTGGTTTTAGAATACAAAGGGAGATTGTAGTGCTTGGAAAAAGTATGCACAGAACTCCAAGTGGCAGCTTCCAAGATATCTTTGGTAGGAACTCCTCTGAGAAAAGCTGTAGAAGTAGCAGCTGCTCTAGTAGAATGATTTCTCACAGTACCTGGAAACTGTTTCCCATGATGAGTGTAACAAAATCTTATTCCATAAGAAATCCATTTGGAAATAGTTTGTTTGGAAATAGCCTTTCCAAGAGAACTGGAGGCAAAAGAAACAAACAATTGGTTAGATTTTCTGAACTCTTTAGTCTTGTCCAAGTAAAATCGTAACTGTCTGTGCACGTCCAAGGAATGCAAAATCCTTTCCCCTTTATTTTGAGGATTAGGAAAGAAGGTAGGAAGGTGAATTGTTTGGTTTAAAGCCACTTTCGAAATCACCTTGGGCATGAAAGTAGGATTGGTCCTCAAGGATACTCTGTCCTGGTGGAAAATAAGGTATGGTTCCACAGCCATGAGAGCTTGCAACTCTGAGACCCTTCTGGCAGAAGTCAAAGCCAACAAAAGAACTGTCTTCCAAGATAAAAACTTAATATCTGAAGATGCAGCAGGCTCAAAAGGAGGCAAAGTAAGCTTTTCTAAAACATAATTAAGATCCCAAGCAGGAACAGGAGGGGTCCTGGGAGGTCTTAAATTCTTGGCCCCTCTCAAAAACTGTCTCACCCAAGGATGAGAAAAAACAGGAGGATCAGTATTGAAATGAGCAGAAATAGCAGAAGCATGAATCTTAATGGAAGAAAAGGAAAGTCCATTAGACAAAAGCTCCGAAAGGTAAAGCAAAATAGAAGAGAGATCAGGCACCAGTGGGTCCAAGCCTCGGTCCTGCATCCAAATACAAAATCTCTTCCATTTAGAGGCATAGGATTTCCTAGTGCTAGGCCATCTAGCTTCCAAAAGAACATCCAAAACTTGTTTGGGAAGACTAGAAGAAATCAAATTCCTTTGAAGAGCCAAGCTGCCAGGCAAAGGGTCTTGAGATTGGAATGTAGCAACTGACCCTGATGCTGGGACAGAAGAGAAGGGTTCAGAGGGAGAATCCAAGGAGGCTCCAAGAACAGGTGCTTTAAAGTTGAATACCAAAACTGTCGAGGCCAATTTGGAGCAATCAAGATGAGGAACTTGGGCTTGTCCTGTTTTATCTTCAGTAATACCCGAGGAAGTAGAGGAAGAGGAGGGAAGGCATATCCCAAAAGGCTTCTCCAGCTGAAGGACAGGGCATCCACTTTCCAAGCTGTTTTGTGGAAGGACCTGGTGCAAAAGTGAGGCAGCTGATGATTGAGATGGGATGCAAACAGATCTATCTGGGGACATCCCCAGACTGCAGTAATCCTGTTGAATAAGTTGGTGTCTAGCATCCATTCGTGAGGATCTAAAATGTTTCTGCTCAGGCCGTCTGCTAAGAGATCCTGTTCTCCTGGGATGAATTGAGCCTGGAGATGTAGATTCAGATTCAGAGCTGTGTCCCATAAAGCCATAGCTAGTCTGCAAAGGGGGTACGAATGAGAACCCCCCTGCTTGTTTATGTACCACATGACTGTGGTGTTGTCTGTGCGAATCAAAAGAGGCCCTGGATGCAAAAGGTTCTTGAAGGCTAGAAGAGCATTCTGAACTGCTAACATTTCCTTCAGATTGATGTGCCAGTGAAGATGGTCCCTTGTCCAGGTTCCCTGCTGGCAATTGCCTAGAAAATGTGCTCCCCAAGCATAATCCGAGGCATCCGTGGTTATGATTTGAGAAGGTTGAGGAAGACGGAAAGGCTTTCCTTCGTTTAAAGCACACACCCTGGACCACCAAAGGAACTCCTTCTGGAGGCAGGGGATCAGAGGAATCAGAGTGTCCAGATCGTGGTAATGCTGTGACCATACACTTTTCAGATACCATTGAAGCTTTCTCATATGAAGCCTTGCATTTGGAATCAACAGAATGCAGGAGGCCATGTAGCCCAGTGCCTGCAGGAATTTCCTTGCAGTGAGCTGTGTTAGAGTTGCTAAAGTCCTGAAAATTGAAGCCAGCTGTATTTGTTTTTCTGGAGTGAGAAAGGCCCTTTGTAAGGTTGTATTTAAGAGGGCTCCCAGAAATACCATTTGTTGAGAAGGGATCAAATGTGACTTTTTTGTGTTCACTGAGAATCCCAGTAGAAGGAGAAGACGTTGAACAAAATCCAGATGTTGAAGTAAAAGATCCTTGCTGTCTGCCTGAATAAGGCAGTCGTCCAAATAGGGGTAAATATGAATCCCCTGAAGTCTGCAATAAGCCACTACTGGTGCCAGGCACTTGGTAAAGACTCTGGGCGCAGTAGATAAACCAAAGGGCAGTACAGAGAATTGAAAGTGTCTTGAACCTGCCTTGAATCTGAGGAATTTCCTGCGTTCCTGCCTGATGGGAATGTGTAAATAAGCTTCCTTTAGGTCCAATGTCACCATCCAGGCGTCCTGAGAGAGCATTGTAATCAGCTGCTGCAGAGTAAGCATCTTGAATTTTGGAATTTCCAAAAAGGTGTTTAACACAGAAAGGTCCAGAATAGGTCTCCATGAGCTTTGTTTTCTTGGAACCAGGAACAGTCTTGAATAAAAACCTTTTCCCATCTCTGAGAGTGGAACAGGCTCTACGGCTCTCATGGCCAGAAGAGCGTCCACTTGATTTAAGGCCTCTGACCATTGATGTTTTGGCAGATCTGGCCAACCGAAAGCCCTTGGCAGGGTATGAAAGTGGAATTTGTAGCCTTTTAAAATCACATCCAATACCCATTTGTCCTGGGTAATATGAGTCCAATTTCTGTAAAAAAGAGAAAGTTTTCCTCCGAGAGGGGCATCCAGGTAAAGAGGTCCTGTAGCCCAACCGAGAGAGTCATTGAGTTTGCTTTCTTTGAGATTGGGATCTGTCTTCTCCCCTTCTAGGTGAAGAAGCAGTCCATTGTCTCAATCTGTAGGAGGCCTGAGCTTGGCCACGACCTCTGGAGCATCTATATCTTCCCCTTTGAGGCCTGTCAGACGTGGGAAAGGACCAATTTTTGGTGGGCCAATTCCTGGAAAATCTAGGAGGCTGAACTTGCAAGAAGTCTTTCACAGTTTGCATAGATTTTGCCTTTTCTTCCATCTTTTTAATAACCTCCTCAGCCTTAGATCCAAAAAAGAACATCATGCTGAACAGGGGCATCTAATAATTTAGCCTTAACCTGTTCAGGTAAACTTTGTTCACGAAGCCAAGCATGTCTCCTGATAACAGTACCAGAGGCTGTGGCCCTGCAAGAAGCATCCAAAGCATCAAAACCACAATGCAAGCTATGTTTGTTCAGTTGTTCAGTTGCATGCAATACATCCTGTAGTTCCTTATCTTCTGCACATGCAGGAAGGGAAGCAAGCTTTTGCTTTAAAACAGACAAAAGAAATTGCTGATACTTAAACATATGAAACTGGCAATTTAAAGCCCTAACAGAAAGGGTAGCAGAAGTATATACCGTTTTACCCCACCTGTCTAAGGCACGAGAATCCTTCTCAGAGGGAATAGGATTCTTAGAAGTAGCAACTTTAACAGCCTTAGAGCCCTGAGAAATAGTTTCAGGATCCACAGAAGGGTTCTTAAATAAGAACAAATGAGACTCAGGAACCCTATAAAATCTATCAGGCTTAGAAGGAGCAGGAGGCATGGAATCAGGATTCAAATTAGCCTCAGAAAAAGCATCATCCACAATGTCAAGAACAGGAGGAATAGCCAAAGGCCTATGTTGAGGAAGAAGAAGGAATTCTCTAAGCCTCCTCTTGGAAGCAGAATAATCCTGACCTTCCCAATGAAAATGTTCCCTCATCTCATGTAAGGTTTCCCCAAAAGAAAAATCTTCAGGCGGAGAGGCAGAGGACAAAGAGTCCTCAGCATCCGAATCCTCATAAGGAGGAAAAGAATATTCCTGATCAGAGGAAGAGACAGAAGATATAGAAGCCTGGTCAGAGGAATCCATAGGAACATCCTGTCGAGGCCTTTTCTCAGAGGGGGGGGTGAGAACCCCTAATCATTGTAAGCAAATCTTCAGCCATCCTTAACAATTGCTTCTGTGTCCTGGGAGTAGATTCAGAAGTAGCCTGAGCAGGAGCTTTAGACTTAACAGGAGTCTTTGTCTTTGCCTTTGAAATAGTGATGTGAGTAGGCCTGAATACCCCCTCAGAAGCCGGTACCTGCACAGCGGTTCCGGACCCATCTGAGGGAGCGACGTCCAAAGGTCCTGCAGCAGATAAAATAAGAGGCCTTGATGGCTCCCCATGGGAGTCCGTATCGGCCATCAGTTCAGAAGTGGCGGACGACAGGGGCTGCAAAAGCGCCTCACTGACGACAGCTGAACCGGACGCTGGCTCCAGCTGCAACGAGTCCTGTTTGGACCTCGGAGGCCTGTCCTTGTCTTTGCGCTTCTTTTGAATTCCGGTAGTGTCCGACGACATTCTATAATTGAAGCGTCTGCCAAAGTAATTTAGAGCCCAGTTGTACCTGCGCTTGATAGTACGTGAATTGAACCTGGCACAGAACCGACAACAAGAAACGTCGTGGTCAGGGCCTAAGCAAGGTAGACAGTAAGAGTGGAAATCTTTATGAGGTATTTGTTTTCCACACGTAATTCAATTATTAACTTTTTCTGACATCGGAGGAACAAGAAAAAGATTCCCCAACGGGGTACTTAGCTTTGAGAAGAGAAGTAAGAACTTCGGACCGACAACAACCAAATACGCTGTTCGAAAATCGCCAACCAACGACTTGCGAGCTGCTTTCCACCGCACGGCAAGAAAGACTGGAGAAGATGGCGTCGGCTGAGGGCTATGTACCAGAGCGTACTGACGTCAGGGTACTAGCTTATACAGCTGACGCCGGACCCAGACTTTGGGATTCTGGCCGACCTTGGGCTGCCTGCCGGCAGGAGCACCCTACAGTTATGACTGCAACAGTGAAACACAATGAACATCATGTAATTCTTTCCAGTAAAACATAAAGTACAGTTTTGTACCTACCATAAATGTAGATGTTCGAGGATCTCCATTGCTGCAGTCCTTACATATGGGTAGTCCGCTGTCCACAATCGGCCCGAATACCAAAGGGCTAGAACCGGCGTCGGTCATCGGCGCCCCAGACTGACGTCAGTACGTGCCAGTACAAATGCGCATGACCGACGCCATATCCTCAGTCTTTCTTGCCTCAGACGTCAGAATGCAAAAAACACCACCCAAAACCCAACCTAAAAAAGAAAAGGGGGAAGGAGGGAGGGAAAATTGGACTGCAGCAATGGAGATCCTCGAACATCTACATTTATGGTAGGTACAAAACTGTACTATGTTCTTCGTCTCCCATTGCTGCAGTCCTTACATATGGGTAGAATCCCAGAGCAACGGAAAAAAGGGAGGCTGGCTAACTAAATAGCATTAGGAGCTGCTAACATGCCCTGTAAGATTGCAGTGGCAAACCCAGCCCTAGACCTAGAATAAAGAGGTAAATGATAATGCTTTGTAAAGGTATGTACAGAACTCCAAGTAGCTGCCTCTAAAATGTCTTTAGTAGCTACCCCTCTCAAAAAAGCAGTAGAGGTGGCCGTAGCCCTAGTAGAATGAGGCCTGATCCCAACTGGAACATCCTTTCCATGATGAGAGTAACAAAAAGTAATACAATGGCCAATCCACTTGGAAATAGTTTGTTTCGAGACAGCTTTCCCCTGTGAAGTCAAAGCAAAAGAAACAAATAATTGTTGAGATCTTCTGAACTCTTTGGTCCTGCTCAAATAATACCTCAACTGCCTATGTACATCCAAAGAATGCAAAACTTTTTCCCCTTTATTTTGGGGGTTAGCATAAAAAGTAGGCAAATGTATAGATTGGTTCAATGCCACATTAGAAATCACTTTAGGCATAAAAGTAGGATTAGTACATAAGGAAACTCTGTCCTTGTGAAAAATCAGAAAAGGTTCTACTGCCATGAGGGCCTGTAATTCAGATACCCGTCTAGCAGAAGTAATAGCCAACAAAAAAGCAGTCTTCCAAGACAAGAACTTCAATTCAGCTGTAGCTGCAGGTTCAAAAGGAGGCAGAGTCAGCTTTTCTAAAACAAAATTAAGATCCCAAGCAGGAGTAGGAGCTCTACGTGGGGGTCTGATATTCTTTGCCCCTCTAAGAAACTGTTTAACCAATGGATGCGAAAACAAAGGAGGGTCACAATCATAGTGAGCAGAAATAGCTGCAGCATGCAACTTTATAGAAGAGAAGGACAAACCCTTGTCCAATAAAACAGTCAAATATTGCAATGTACAACTCAAATTAGGCAATTTAACATCAAAGCCTTTAGCTGAACCCCAAAGAAAAAATCTCTTCCATTTATCAGCATAAACCTTTCGAGTACTAGGTCGCCTGGCTTCCAAAATAACATCCAAAACTTGTTGAGGGAGCTGAAGGCCCTCCTTCTTTAAAACAGAATGCACCAGGCTGTCAGGTGTAGGGATTTCACCCTGACATTGAGAAAATGATTGTTTTCCTGAGTCAATAAGTGAGGAATCTGTGGTAATGGCCAAGGCGTCCCATGAATTAAGCTCCTCAACAGAGGGTACCAATGCTGACGAGGCCAATCCGGTGCTATAAGGATCATGCAAGGTTTGTCCCTCCTGACTTTCAACAGTACCTTTGGAAGAAGAGGCAAAGGAGGAAAAGCATACACGTGAAGGTTGCTCCAACTGAAGGACAGCGCATCTATTTTCCAGGCTTGTGGATGAAACAGCCTTGTGCAAAACCGAGGCAGTTGGAAATTCAGAGGAGAAGCGAACAGATCTATGTCTGGAGTTCCCCAAGCCATGGTCAACTGAAGAAATACCTGAGGGTCCAACTTCCATTCGTGAGGATCCACAATCTGTCTGCTCAGAACATCTGCTAAAGAATTTTGTGCACCTGGCAGAAACTGTGCTCAAAGAGTGACGTGCAGATTTAAAGCAGTCTCCCATAACAGCATTGCTTGTCTGCAAAGAGGGTAAGAATGAGTTCCCCCCTGCTTGTTGATGTACCACATGACAGTTGTGTTGTCTGTTCGAATCAACACCAGTCCTGGTTGAAGTAGGTCCTTGAATGCTTCCAAAGCAAATTGCACTGCCAGCATCTCTTTCATATTGATATGCAAGTGAAGTAGCTCTGGGGGCCAAAGGTCTTGAATCCATTTTCCTTTGAAATGAGCTCCCCAGGCTGACTCCGAGGCGTCTGTCATTAATATCTGACTTGCCTCTGGTTGGGTCACAGAGAGTCCCTTGTTTAGGTGACATTCCTGAGCCCACCACACAAATTCTTTCTGAATGCAAGGTAGAATCCGAATGACAGTGTCCAAATCGTGGCTGTGTTGAGTCCAAGTGCTTTTGAGATACCATTGTAGCTTCCTCATATGCAGTTTGGCATTGGGAAGTACTAGAATGCAAGATGCCATGAACCCCAAGGCTTGAAGGACTGTCCTTGCAGTCAGCCTGGACATTACTGATAGCTGTTGGAAGTATAGGTGAAGATTTCTTTGTTTGTCCGGGGTAAGAAATGCCATCTGAGCAGCTGTATTCAGTCTTACACCCAGAAAACACATCTCTTGTGAGGGTACTAGACTGGACTTTATTTCGTTCACAGAATACCCTAGGCATCTGAAAACTGTCATTACATACTAAAGATGTTGAAGAAGTTCGTGCTTGCCTTGAGCCAGAATCAAACAGTCGTCCAGATAAGGATAAATTTGAATTCCTTTTAGTCTGAGAAAAGCTATTACTGGAGCCAGGACTTTTGTGAATACCCTGGGCGCAGTAGACAAGCCAAAGGGCAATGCAGAGAACTGATAATGCAAATTCCCATTCCGAAATCTCAGGAATTTCCTGCAACTGGGCCTGATAGGAATGTGAAGATAGGCCTCTTTGAGATCCAAAGTCACCATCCAGTGATCTCTGCCCAGCATAGGTAACAGCTGTTGTAGTGTTAACATCTTGAATTTTGGAATTTCCAGAAAGGTGTTTAGAATGGACAAATCCAGAATTGGTCTCCAAGTATTTCCTTTCTTTGGCACTAAGAAAAGACGGGAATAAAACCCTGTGCCTCTTTCCGCAGAAGGAACTTCCTGTATTGCTCCCAACTGAAGCAGAGAAGAAATTTGTGCCTGTGCTTCCAGTCTTTGCTGATGAGGCACATCTGGCATACCTTTGAAAGGAGGGAATGTGTGAAAATAAAATTTGTAGCCTCGATTTATTATGTCCAATACCCATTTGTCTTGGGTAACCAAATGCCAATTCCTTTTGAAAAGTCCCAGTTTTCCTCCTAGAGGGGCTGCCAGCAAAGCAGAGTCCGGCAGCTGAAGACACAGGTCATTGGGTCTGTTTCCGAAAGGACTGACCCCTGCCCTCCCCAGCAGAAGGGGTAGAAGAACTCAAAGTCCTAGAAGTAACAGGGCCCTGAGAGGAAGCCCTACCTCTACCTCGCCTCGACCTGCCCCTAGATTGAAAATCCGAAGAGGGGAAAGACCATCCCTTAGTAGGCCAATTCCTACTGAACTTAGGGGGCTGAACCTGTAAGAAGTCCTTAACTGTCTGCATAGATTTAGCTTTTTCTTCCATTTTTTTCAAAACTGATTCTACTGGAGGGCCAAAAAGAACATCAGATTGCAGAGGAGCATCCATAATTCGAGCCTTAACATGCTCTGACAAGGTCTGATCTTTAAGCCAGGCATGCCTGCGAACAACTGAACTAGTAGCAGCCACCCTGGAAGAAGCTTGTAAAGCATCAAAACCACACTGCAAAGAATGCTTACCAACCTGGTCTGAAGCATGCACTAAATCCTGAAGCTCCTTACAATCAATACCTTCAGCTAAAGCATCTACTTTACATTTCAATTGACCCAGCAAATAATTTTGATACCTGAGCATATGAAACTGACAATTTAAAGCTCTCATAGCCAAAGTAGAAGAGGTATACAGTTTTTTACCCCACCTATCCAGGGCCCTAGCATCCTTGTCCAGAGGAACCGGATTCTTAACCACAGAAGCCCTAACACCTTTGGGGCCTTGAGAAATAGTTTCTGGATCAGCCCTAGGACTCTTATATAAGTACTTGTGAGCTTCCGGAACCCTGTAGTATCTATCTGGTTCAACTGGGGCAGGAGGCAGAGAATCTGGGTTAAGGGCAGCCTCAGAAAATACATCCTGAACAACATCCAGTACAGGGGGAATAGCCAAGGGCCTATGCTGAGGCAAAAACAAGAATTCTCTTAGCCTTTTACGAGAATCAGAATAATCCTGGCCTTCCCATTTGAAATGTTCCCTCATGGAATGCAAAGTCTCAGAGAAAGAAAAATCTTCTGGAGGGGACGCAGAGGGAGAAGTGTCCTCAGCCTCCGAATCAGAATAGGGAGGGAAATCCTGAAGTTCTTCCACAGAGGAATCTGACTCATTGGAAGACTGAAGCAAACCCTCCAACTCTGTCTCTACCCTGGGCCTCTTCTCAGGGGGGGGGGGCATAGAACCCCTAATTAAAGTAATCAAATCTTCAGCCATCTTTAACATGTGCTTCCTAGGAGCTGGACCCTGGGGACTAACACCAGCAGGGGCAGACTTAGACTTAGAATGGCTTTTGCTTTGAGAAGGAGGAGGCCTAACTACCCTATGAGGGGAGGGAACCACCGACACCTGAGAAGCACCCTCAGCCTGGCCTAACACAGGAGAAGCCACATCCTGTAGTAACAAAGGCTCCCCTTGAGACTCAGGTAAACTTTCAGAAGGAGCCGCTGAAGTAGTCGGTGGTTCTACAGAACCGGCGTCCGGAGCGGACGACTCATCCTGTTTGGACCGCAAAGACCTCTCTTTGCATTTCTTAGAAGAACCAGGCGTCGGAGAATCCGACGGCATGTTGTAATTACAACGTTTACCAAACACGAGCCTAGCACAGTCCAACCGACGTTTAATAGTACGCTTGTTAAAAGTAGCACAAAAGCGACACCCAACAACGTCGTGCTCAGGCCCTAAACAAGGAATACAGAGTGAATGGTAATCCCTATGAGGAATCTGTTTCCCACAACCAATACAGTTATTAACTTTTTCTGACATCCGTCAATACTGAGGCAAGAAAAAGACAAAAGTGTCCCCAACGGGGTACTTAGCCCAACTTGGTCTCCGGTCTGAAACTCGAAAACCGACAATTCCAGAACGCCGAACGGCACTTGCAAACGCTGCTTCTGCTTAGGACCATGCGGCAAGGAAGACTGAGGATATGGCGTCGGTCATGCGCATTTGTACTGGCACGTACTGACATCAGTCTGGGGCGCCGATGACCTACGCCGGTTCTAGCCCTTTGGTATTCGGGCCGATTGTGGACAGCGGACTACCCATATGTAAGGACTGCAGCAATGGGAGACGAAGAACATGCAAAGTTCTACAAATGTGCAGAGCTGTATAAAAAGTATGCTAGTCTATAAAATGCATTACAGATTTAGAAGTAAGACTGATTTAAAACTGACACATACACACACAACAAAACTTTATTTATTTTTCTAAACCACCCATTTCTTGTCAAAGGCTATGTTACCATAAATGTTCTATAAGTTTCTTCAGAGCTCAGTGTTGTTTTAAACATAATGCTTATATTGGAAAATATGAATCCTAAAGGATTTAGGATTATCTAAACTGTTGTCCTAACTGCATAGTGGAGACTGCCATAGAAGACCATTCTGGCTTAATAGCTGGCTTAATAACTGCATGTGATAATTTGTTACAGGACTCTCCTCACCATGTTCTTCAAATGACAAGACTCTTTTAAGCTTAGAGGACATCATCGCTTGCCTGCTGTGGTGGGAAGATAAAGCTTGCGAAGCAGATGCATAGAGCTAACAGTGATTCTGCATGACAGTCTTTTACAACAGATAATGTATTGTTCAACTTAGTGGTATGTAGATTACAGCAAATCTTCAGCTAGTGGTAGGAGTAGGCACAGATACCTGTTTGTGTTTTCTAAATAGCATCCCTCTGTTTAAACCTTTTATTTTGTCCTTCTGTGTGCAAGAATGTACTTATTTTTATATTTCAGTTTCAAAGTTAATTGCTTAATTGTGTTTACTTCAAGTAAGAATGTACTAATTTAAAGCCAAAATATTGTGAAAGACTGATAATTACTACACATACACTGCCAAATTGTTGAATTATTACTCATTGACATCCAACATTTGGAGAAAGGCATATTTTCTATTCCTGTATGCCAAGGTCAGCACTAAATTATTTCCTAAGTATAAAGAGTAGAAGGATAACTTTGACTCTTTTGTTCAGGCATTTAAATATGTTCATAATCAGCTTGAAATAGGACAGGGACAATTGTGGAGGTTTTTCATTCCCTTGTTTATGAGTAAGGCAATGAATGCAAATGGAAAATTAAATGATGTTTATTGCCTGTATTATATTCAATTTAAGAAATGTTTATGCAAATGCCTTAAGCTGACTCCTGAGTGTTATGAAGAAGAGTTCAGAGGACACAGGAGGAAAGCAAAAAGTGTCATTTGTTTTACTGCAAAACAAAGCATTTATTTTAACATTGGGGTAAGTGGATATCAAAGTGCTGCTTTTGAAATGTTGAAAGACTTTATGATAATACAACAGACACTTATTATTTTGACTAAGAATGTGAACATTTGGTTGACATTCTGGCTGCTGAGGAAATGGATTAAAAAGAGTGACCTCTATCTAGCCTACAGGGCACAAATGCAAAAGAGAAGTTTACCTAGCATTTAATTGGGTATAAGGGAAACCACCGAGGTAGTCTAATTCCACACTCAAAAGGAAAAAAAAACACTGTTTCAAGTAAATACCAAGGTCTTGAAATTACATTTTTTTCAATATAACCAAGTGTGGCATGTATAGTTCAAATGTCCATAGTAATTGGAGGTGGTACAAACCATTTGCGAGATCTAACAAAATTGGCACCATGGTAATGGCAAGATGTTTTGACACAACAGCTGTTCCAGATTACCATAAGGGATTATACCCTTCCCTGGTTAATGGAAATTAAATCATTAGTAAGAAGTATACCACATCAGACATAGCTTCTGTTAAACCTGGTGTTGTTGAATGGGAGCAATACTCGGCCAAATGGTCAAGTTCATTTATGACCATGTGAAGGACACCTTTCAAATACCATTGGCCAGGGTTCACCTGGACTAGGAAGAAGGCCTGGGGAAGAAGTAGGTGGGGTGGCAGTTCTTGATTATATCGTGGCAGATACTTTAATGCATTAGTACCCACAGTTTTGATTGCACTTTGTTTTTAGCCATGTATCAGTGCTACTAAAGTGGGATGCCCTGTTTCACTGAAAGGCAGACTACACATAATGTGTTTGTTCTGCTGTAACTTTACCATGGTACTGAATCTGCAGTATTCATTGCCACAAGTAAGCACAATAGGTATAAGAAATTGACTTTTAATCATGAAAGAAATGCAAAGAGCTGCTTTTCTTGTTCAATTTGACGAAAAACAGTTCTCACATTTAATGTGCCTTTTTCATACCCCTCTAGATACTTGCTACATAAACTACCAGCTGTCAGGAATGTGACTCCTAATTAACTGTCTGCTGACAGGTGTTAATGAGTAAGAAGGAAATTATTTTGATGATGCAGTATCTTGGCCATGTGCAATGGCCAAGCATGGAGACCAGTACATGGGGAAGGCAGTAGGACTGAGCACCAGCCAATATCCACACCTCCAGCAGAGATGGCTGTGTGGATGTTTCAAAGAGAAAGTTAGGCAATAGCAGCAAGTCTGAATATAAGCTACAGCTGTCAAAAAGTGCTGGCCTATTTTTGGAAGACATTACTTTAGTGGAAAAGCTAGATGGTAAAAACAAGCCTGAAACCTAGGCACAGCTATGAAAAATACTAAACTTCCTTTGTAAGGGGAACTGATGAAGACTGCAAAGAAAGAGATGATATAGGCACTGCTTTCAGATCCACCCTTACAGTGCTTCATGGAGGTAGCCAAAGTGGCTCTGTATTCTTTAGAGCAAGGGGTTATGTATACTGAGAAAAATATTGTATAGACAGTGAACTACTGTGGAAGGGCTAGATGCATGGGTGCCAGAACCATAGAGCCAGGGAGAGGGGGAGTCCCCCCCACCCACTTTTACAGCTGCAAGACCTGTCAGGAAAAATTAATGAAGTGGAGTTTTCACGCTGACATGGATTTGCATGGGGAAGTCAAACTGACTAAACTAGCTGTTCTTGTTCTCTTATTGCTCTGTGTTACAGGAGTTATGCTGCCACTGTTCTGTTGGTGCTGCCAGAGTCATGCCAGTAAGGAGAGTTTTGTTGTGTTATTTGCAGGAGTTTTGCTGTTCCCAGCATATCTGTTTGTAAAATGACCCAGTTACGTATACCTGGTGGTTAGTGTTATTCAGGCTCAAACAAGAGCCTGAATTATTTACCCATACCATCACTTGTGATTCAGGGAGTTGAGTCCATAGCTCTCCACTCTCCAGATTTTCACAGAATATTTGGCTCTTACTTTTGGTCTGTTCCTCTTAAAATTTGTGTTTTTCTGACAAATCAGTGAGAACTGAATTCACTAAATAATGGTAGCTCTTTAAGATTCAGTCCTCCTATCTTTCAGGAAACACATGGTAACACTAAACACTTTATTTTAGAAAATTTCTAAGATTATACAATCAATATTTACAATGTGTCCCTGGTTGTTCTTTGTCCCCCAAATAAATGTTGGCTTTTTCCAGATTTCTTGTGCTGTGAAGTTGAGAAATTTAGTGATCGTCAAGTGGATTTTACAAGGAGCTGAGAGCTTCAGGGGAAGCGAAGTTTAATGCTACTTAGGCTAAGCTGTTCACATTGTTAGTAGTACAACAGGTAGTATACTTGCTCTTACTGCAGAAGGCTGTGGGTTCTACTCCCACAGTATGCAGATGGATCACTGACACTATACTGTGTTGTACTTTAATGGGAGTGGATGCTGCAGTCCTATGAATGTCCTCCTTTGGAGGAGTTGCTTAGTGACTATGAACCTGTTATCAGTTTGGCATCCATTCCCCATTGCAAAATTACTAGCTTAATGTAACATAGGCAATTTATTCTTCAATGGCAACAGGTACTTTATTTCTAGATGAAACAATGAAATATAAAGTTGTTTGCTAGCAGCAACCTCTTCATTAGTTACAGATCCCTTTAATGTTGAATTATTTAGATTACTTACTTCTGCAGAGATTTTGCATATTTACTGATATTGGTGGATTGTGGGCGGCCACGGTGGTGCAGTGGTTAGCATTGCCGCCTCACAGCAAGAGGTTCTCCGGTTCGATCCTCGGCTGGGGTGCCTTCTGTGCGGAGTCTGCATGTCCTCCCTGTGGTCGCGTGGGTTTCCTCCGGGTGCTCCGGTTTCCTCCCACATCCCAAAGACATGCTGCAGGTGGATTGGACACTCTAAATTGGCCCTAGGTGTGCGTGTGAGTGTGCCTTCTGTGGAAGGTTGGGCGCCGGGCTGGCAACTTGGCACCGTAAAACTCCACTGCCATTCAATGTGCGGACAGGTGATCCGCTGTGGCGACCCCTAACCGGGATAAAGCCGAAAGAAGAAGAAGAAGAAGAAGACTGATATTGGTGGATTGTAATGACAGAAGTTTGAGTGGCCTTTTATGGTTGAAATTTTCTGAAATGGGTAGTTTTGTCATTATTGGTTCAGGCATTTTGTTTCATTGCTCACTAGAAGACTGTTCCAAACTACAAATTTAAAACACATTCTAACAAGTGGTGCTGTATTATACAAGGAATACAATTAAATACAATCAAGTTAATACAATCAGAAAGGTGAATCAAAGAACGTATACATGTATGCTTGCTCACAGGATGCAGGAGATCAAAATAGGGGAAAAGAACAGCCACTAGTGATGTCCCCCAGGGTTCGGTGCTGAGACTTTTTCTGTTTGGCTTATACATCTCAAAAGTAAAAGGAAATACCAAAGGGCTTTGGCTGACTAAGTTTGAGATGACTGCAAGCTAGGAGCAGTTATTGAATCCCCAAATGACTTAACCATCATGTAGGAAGGTTTGTCAAAAACAATAACTGGTGCCAAAATCATGAATTGAAACTAAATTCCAAGAAATACATAATCGTATCCTTTCGGAAGTCATCTAATCCAGGGAACTGCAAAACTGACAATAACCCCTGAGAACTGACCCAGTTGTTTTGCATTTGGGAACTTGTGTGTGCAGTGACCTAACTGTTGACCAACATGAGCCCAGAGTCATAAGAAAGTCTTTCTATATTGCACAGCTTATAAAGAAATTGATTGTGACTGGATCTAGAGATGTTATTGTCCCCCTTTACAAAGCCCTCATTAGGTCAATCATTTTATATAGTACCCACTTTGGCATGTATCTGTCCAGACCCATGTAACAATTGGAATACCCACAGAGATACCTTACTAAAAGGATACAATTCCTAGACAGTAGGTCTTGCATCGACCACCTCAAAGATTTATCACTGTACTCAGTATCCTACAGAGTGCTTAGAGGTGACATGTCTGGCATACATGGCATCCTCTGACCTATTACAGATGGACCTACTGAATATCAGCAAGTCAAATGGCATCAGAAATACTCAGTCCAGGTATCTAAACTGAATGTTGTGGAGAGATGGATATATATCTCGAACAGACTATCCATTCAAGTAAAACAAAGCTCATCCCTGTCCATATTCAAATGCAACTTGGATCTAATGATGGGTAATAGAAAATGTACTCCAGGATTGACCCTCATGCCACTAATGTATAGAGATAGTTCCTAAATGCTGCATCCCTTACATGGGATCCCTCAAATTAGCTATAGTATGATCACAGTTATTCTCACTAGGGCTAATATACAATTATCAGCTATGGGCTAGGTAAGACCAATCAGGAAATATTAACTCAAGCATCAAAATAAAATTGGCTAAGCTTAAAATGTCCCCCAAGTGAACCTATGTTGTGGTAGTAAATAGTTTTAAAAAGTTGCCCTTTTTAGATCACTAAGTGCCCCTGTCACCCTCCACCCCCCCGCCACAGTCTTCAACAGCTTCCTCTGGCTAGATGCAGAAGTATAAGTAGCCCAAATGCCTATCATAAGGTACTTCTTGCCATAGTCCAGGATATTCGATTTTTATGCCATATAGTCATAAAGCAAACCAAAAGGAGGCTTATGCAAAATTTCAATTGACTAGGTAGTAGTAAAGGTGTGAGAGGGTACTGTAAGATACTCGAGCAGTGACAAAGGGTTGGCAAGATGGGAGACAAAGCTAAAGATGCCTGATGTCCTGTCTATTGTTGAGGGACTGTTCCAAAATTTAGTCATGGATACTATGGAGCGTCTCAGCACCCTGTAAACCCTTAAATAAGAAGTGCATCTTGCTGGCAATAGGTTATACTACTAGGTATCTGGAGGAGGTAACTTATGTCAATTACTGAAGTAGAAAATGAGGCAAATGGTCTGTTAGAAATTTTCAGATCAGTGTTTTTTTCTTGGGAAATACTGAGACAGAAGTATTAAATTCCTGTCAAACTTGTCAACTTGCTTGTGCACATACTGTGGAGTAAAGCAGTTAACATACCCTCTACTGTACACAAATTAATAGTCTGGTACAGACTTTTAACCCTATATTCAAGACTACGCCTAAAGCATTCTCAGTACAGCTTAAGTAGAAGTGGAAGTAGGGCAAGTACCTGCTGCATTTCTTCTTCTTTACATACAGACAGCTGTTCAGTTGTTTTGCCATATGACATAATTTATGGCCACTGGGTGAGGAGTGCCCGTAGATTTAATAGATTTAATGCATGATGAGAGGAAAGATGAATGTGACTCTTACAATGTCTTTGCTGTGGAGTATGCCATAAATTTCCTCTCCAAGCTTAGAGACCGTAAGTGGTTGTCCCAAGAACACCAAGCACTAATACTACAGCAAAGAATGATTTGGAACATTCAGACACCTACATCCCAAGGGTGTGCAGTTAGATAAAGGATAATGGTGCTTACCCCTGTTCAGCAAAATAAGGCATAGAAAAAATGCCAAGGTCCTTTAACTACCATGAGAAAGGTAAGCAATGTTAATTTTGCAAAGTTACAATGCAGGAGGCAGAAACACAAACTTTACTATGTAAATATGATGAAGCCCTACCATGATCTATAAGACAGAGAGACAGTGGCACTCACTATATGAACAGGGTTGCAGGAGGAAATGGGGATGGCATGGGGTCTGGTAGTAGATACTCTCAGACTGATACTAACTCTTACTGGGCAGTGCTACATGAGTTTGTGGACATGTTAACTGTTATGCAAGGGAGTACTGGTATCATATGGGCACAGGAACACAATGGTTAATCAGACATTCTCCATATAATCAATCAGTCCATATAGTCTGGAGGAATTGCTGGCTATGTTGGATCTATAGATAATTAAAGATCCCCCACCAAAAATGGAAAAGATGGGAGCACCAAGCTCTGTGTATAGCACAAGAAACTAAATGGTTACAAGAGGTAGATGCTTACCTCTTGCCTAGAATGGATGAAGGCTTACAGAAGATGGGGGAGGGGCAAGCTAATTATCTGACCACCCCTGGCCTGTTATTGGCTTACCAGTGAGTATCCCTGACACCAATAGTAAGGGACAGGTCAGTTGTTATGGGCTCTATGAATTTACCAGAAAGTCCTTTGGGGTGAAAATAATCTAATACCGTTACAGGGACAGAGAGGTCACAAGCCTAATAACAAATGAAGATTATGCATTTATTTATATAAATAATATTGCTGTCTGTGATCTTGGCAGGATGATGTTCAAAATGTTAGAGAGGTGCTAAGCAAACCAAAAAGGGCAAGGTCAACCTTTAGGCAAATGGGTGTCAGGTGAGAATCGCTGAAGTGTCTTATAGCTGGTTGTATGATCTGGCAAGGGATTATGAAGACAGAAGATATCAGGCATAGTATACCACTAATATGAAAAAGCAGATAAGGGATAATGAGGTATTTTAGAAAGTCTGCCCTCGAAACAGCAAAATAGCAACTCCTCTTAAAGACCTTGCCAACCACCCACCAAAAAACCCCCCAAAAAACAAAATATAATAAAACAAAACAGCCAAGGTTATTTTGGACACTGCCTTGTGAGCAAGTATTCCAAAAACTGAATGAGGCCTTGAATAGAGCTTCTTCAGTACTTGGTTCTTATTATAGCCAAAAATGTATTGGTCAGGTATATGCTTCATAGTCAGTTGTTATACTTAGCAAGGAGTCTTGAAAGGGAAAAGAACATCCACTGGTGTACCTCAGCTGTAGACTTCACACCAAACACAGAAATCATACACGACTGTAGAAAACTAATGCTTTGAGTACAGTTTTTGCTCTACAAAAAGGTTCAGCCCTACCTATATTGCAGAGAATTCACAGTGATTACAGATCACAGTCTCTTAAAGTGGTTATATATGACCAGTGGGCAAAATGTTAAGTTTCTCAGACATAGTCTGGGATTACAGTCCAACAAAATAATCCAGCTCTGGAATGGAGCCAGCAATGGAAAGACAGATGGGCTGTCAAGGCAGAGACCTTGGTAGTTAACTAAGAGATACACTTTCTGTTCAAGCTTAATTTCGTGGCAGTTTCTCATGGAAGTTTGTTTGAGGTATAAGAAAGGAGAGGAATGCAGAAAGTTAAATATCATTGTTTTTAGAAAAAAATATATAAGCACTGCACAAAACCCAAAAGTGTTGTTTTGCAGTAAAAACATGCAAAATGTGTAAAGCTGCATAAGGTAATGCTCTTTTTTTTCCTTTGGTAAAACTAATACACATAGCAGATCTTTAAAGGACTAAGTGAAACTACATAGATGAGTGATGTTTCAAAATGAATGCTTAGATTTAAAAATATAAATCTTACAGGAAACAAGAGATTCTAAAAGGCTTTGCTTACTAAAGCTTGGATTAAGAGAAGGTGATGACTGAATATCTGCCATTGACGATTTGTTCCAAAATTTTCTTCTTCACATTCTTTAACAGATGAGACTCTCTCAAGATTGGAAGGCAACTGTTGAAACTTCAGATAGTCTTTACTTGCCTCTTAAAGTAAACTGTGGACTTCTTAGACTGGAAATAAATAGCTTTGCTAACCAGATGCATTGAGTTCATATCTAGATTCTGGTCATTGACTTCTTGATTATAGATTCTGTTTTTGAATTTCTTAGAAATGCTAAATGATTTTAGAGAATGGGTGACCTGTACATCACCACTCTGACTTGAGAATGAATGTTCTCCAGCAGGGTGTTAATGTACAAGTAATGCCCGCTGAGAAAACGATATTAAGCTGCCTTGGAGTTTGGACTGTAACGGAGCTAATGGCCACCATTATTTTGCACTCGTTAAGCAGCGAGGTCACTGGACACAACTGTCATTTTTCAGGGGCAACCCAAGATAACTTTTTAATGAAACTTTCTCCGAGTCATGCAATTTTTAAGGAAAGATTGAAGAAATCAAACTGAAGATTACTGGGCAAACTCATTAGTAGCTCATAGTCTTAATGGTCGGTATAAGCAAACATGCCATAAAACAGTCATAGATAGACACAAAGCTGAACAATGAAGGTTTAATCTACAAATAGCACCTCACTCTCCAGAGATGAAATCAACATGGAAATCACTGCTGCTGTAATATAATAGTAGAAGATCTCTTACAGTGCAAGCATGCAAACAGAAGATGAAGGAAAAGAAGAGGAAGAAGGTACAAGCAGGTCTGGTGGTGCTAATGATGCCAATCAATCCATCCATCCATCACCAGTCAATGGGTATGAAGAATGGAATCACATATTAAGAGATAGGGGGGATTTCATATAAGCAAAGCAAAAAAAACACTTAGAATAAGCTCAGGGAGGGTAGAACAGCTTTAGATACCTATAGTAGCTTTAGATATTGGGAACAATCCTGACAGAGGCCATAAAAAATGAACCAACAGCCAAGAGTATAGAGACTGGGCGTGATGACTACAGTAAGGCAATAAGATATTAGCAAATAAAGGCATCTTAGCCTTTGTGGTATTAAACAGAAAATAGGGAGAACAAATGAATAAGTATGTAACTGAGTATAAAGTAGACAGGAAATGGTGACAGAAAAAGTGGTGATAGCTAAACCTGATGCAGAGCCCTGTGGCTGGGGTAGACTATATACATATACATTTGGGGGGAGTACACTGAACTGACAGTAGCAAATATAAAGGCAATGAGAGAGTTGCTTGGAAATGACTCTAACGTGGAGAAGATTTAAGGAGACATATGTAATGCAGATACAACTATGGCAGATACATTGATTCATCATCAAGAGTGGGTTATGTACCACTATGCATGAGTGTATGTCTGTATGTAAATGCATGTACTCTTCTTTGTGTGTGTGTGCCACACATGAATAATAAGTAGTAATGTCAGAAAAATAACGCAAGATATTATTTACTTACTGGGTACCTCAGCTGAAAATAATTAACACATTATAATACTGGCAACTAAGAACATAAAGTCGGCTCATACTAAGAAGGCAAAATTAAGTCCAGGTATAGAGTGTGTAGGACTTGTGCATACTACAGGATGAGTACCATCCACCCATCCAATACATGACTTATAGATAACCTAGTCAAGGCACTGGTATGACATGTAAACACACTGCAACTGAATGCTGTCCATTTGCAGTTCTTGTACCGTATATTCTAACAATAACACATGCTGCATGTTTGTACCTTCAGAAATGGAACGTTATTTCATTATTAAGAATCACTCAACATGCAGTGGATTCTTAGTTGATCAAATTCAGGTACTTAAACATACTGTTGAAAACAATGTCAAAAAATAACTAACATTAGATTACTACAGGTTAACAAAACTGTACACTAAGTTCCAAAATACTGTACTGCCATACCATACATTACTAAAATGGAGTTACAGTATTACTGGTTCTCCTGTAGATTGAATGAGACTGGGTGGGAGAGTCAGTGTACACCAGGGTAACCTATCTGTGAACAGTAGCCACAGATGTTTGCATGAGGATGACACAGAAGGGGATTATAGGGGGGCCGGAAGGAAAATAAGGTCTAAATTATATGCTGATCTCAGTAAGACGGCCTAGTGGTATGGTTTCTGACTAAAGTAAGACAGACTATATTAACCATTCAGATTGCTAGTTGTTTGTGCATCATGCCTGTTCTACCACAGGGGAGAAAATTATTGCAAGACACCTAGACCTAATATTCAGTTACAGAGCCTGTCTCCTTTATAGTCTTCAAAATCACACTGATGGTCATACTGCTCCCCTCAGAACTAACACTGACCTGGAATACAAGAACACTTTGCAGTCAATGTCCCTGTAACTTTTAACATAAAAAGAAGAGAACAAGAAAGAAAATGGAAAACAATAGAGACTAGAAAGAAAGCTTTTACCAGGGTGTACACATAGGAGTATTACTTCAAAGACAATAAAATACGAAAAACATTTTCAAACACAGATTTCAATTTCTGCATGCCTTTGGGTACCAGTAGAAAACCAGTAAAATATAAAGAAAAAGTGATTTTTTCCTGGTTATCTTAATATGTTACATTAAATGCCAAAACTTAACACCCTGACCTCAGATTTTCAACATGTCTTTGATGAACCACTACTATATCACTAAATTTGTGCAACTTGGATTCGGAATGTGATATAAAAAAACAACTAACAGATGACACAAGTGGAATTGCACAATATCAAATAACAGTTTGACAGGGTTAGCAACAACCACCGCCAGTACTGTTAGCCAACAGGGTATTGGTGGAAATTGGGCTACTGTTGGCTGAAGGAGAAGAAGAGGGTGAAGGCATGCCGAAAGGCAGGAAGAGAGGAGGAAGGTTAGGAGTGTGATAGTGAGGGCAGGAACTTTGAATGTTGGCTGTATGACTGGTATAGGGAGAGAGCTAGCTGATATGATTGAGAGAAAGAAGGTTAATATATTGTGCGTGCAAGAGACAAGATGGAAGGGTAGTAAGGACAGGTGCATTGGTGGCGGGTTCAAATTGTTCTATCATAATGTGGATGGGAGGAGAAATGGGGTAGGGGTTATCGTGAAGGAGCAGTATGCCAAGAGTGTTTTGGAGGTGAAAAGAGTGTCAGAGTGATGTTTATGAAGTTGGAAATTGATGGTGTGATGATGAATGTTGTTAGTGCATATGCTCTGCAAGTTGGGTGTGCGATGGATGAGAAAGAAAAATTTTGGACTGAGTTGGATTCAATGCTGGTAAGTGTACCCAAGGGTGAGAGAGTGGTGCCTGGACTGGATTTCAATGGGCATGTTGGTGAAGGGAACAGAGAGGATGAGGAAGTGATGAGTAGATATGGTGTTAAGGAAAAGAATGCAGAAGGTCAGATGGTAGTGGAGTTTGTGAAAAGGATGGACATGGCTGTGGTGAATACATATTTTAAGAAGAGGGAGGAGCATAGGGTGATATACACGAGTGGAGGAAGATGCACACAGGTGGATTATATCCTGTGCAGGAGGGCCAGTCTAAAGGAGATTGGAGACTGTAAAGTGGTGGCAGGGGAAAGTGAAGTTAGGCAGCATAGTAATGGTGGTCTGTAGGATGATGTTGGTGATCAAGAAGAGGAGGAGTGTGAGGGCAGTGCCAAGGATCAAATGGTGGAAGCTGAAAAAGGGTGATTGTTAGGTGGAGTTCAGAGAAGAGTTAAGACAGGCACTGGGTGGCAGTGAAGAGTTACCAAATAGCTGGTTAACTACAGCAGAGCTGGTAAGGGAGACAGCTAGAAAGGTGCTTGGTGTGAGGAAGCAGGACAAGGAGACCTGGTGGTGGAATGAGGAAGTACAGGAGAGTATACAGAGAAAGAGGTTGGCGAAGAAGAAGTGGGATTGTCAGAAAGATGGAGAAAGTAGACAGGAGTATAAGCAGATACTCACCACTGTATACTCTCCACCAGCTGCAGTGGCTAGAACTTCCCAATTACCTGGACTACCTCCAACTCTGTACAGCCCACAAGCTTATTTTCAAGCCTAATACATGTCCAGCACTTGCTAACATCTTACCTTCCGACACCCCTCACAGACCCATAAGATCTGCCCACCAAAACCTAATCTCAGTGTATAAACCAAATTGTCCCACTGGGCAGCTACTTCTATCCTTTACCTTAGCCAAAAAATGGAACTCTCTCCCTCCATCTCTATGAATCTCTGAAAACTTTGAACACTTCAAAACCCAGCTCCATTTCTACCTCTCCCATACTTGGAAGTGCAACTGCTCTCTACCTACCTAACTTCCTTAACTCATGATCACTTTTATCACATTCAAAGTCCCATTCTTTCCTTACTTACCAGGAATCTATCCCTCAATAACTACTTTCAGATCACTATCTGACATTTTTAACCAATGAACAAATTCTACTCTACAAAATCACATTCAAAGTCTCATTTCTTTTCCTTACTTACCAGGAATCTATCCCTCAATAACTACTTTCAGAGCACTATCTGACATTTTTAACCAATGAACAAATTCTACTCTACAAAATCACATTCAAAGTCTCATTTTTTTTCCTTATTTACCAGGGATCTATCCCTCGATAACTACTTTCAGAGCACTATCTGACATTTTTAACCAATGAACAAATTCTACTCTACAAAATCACATTCAAAGTCTCATTTTTTTCCTTACTTACCAGGATCTATCCCTCGATAACTACTTTCAGAGCACTATCTGACATTTCTAACCAATGAACACATTCTACTCTATACCACTGTTCTCAACCTACAAACATATAAATATGTATTATATATTATATATATGTTGCAATTTAACTGTTGTATATATGTTGCAATTTAACTGTTCTTAGTTTGCTATTTAATACTTACAAGTTGTTACTGCACCTCTTTGCTATGGTATATTGTATTTTGTTAACTTTGAATTAATTTGCTTTTTTCTGTATTTTGTTAACTTTGAATTATCTAGCTTTTCTCTGTACTATGTAGTCTGAATTATGTAGTTTACAGTTTGTACTATGGAGCTTTTCTCCCCGGGTCTCCACTGAAAACAGATTCTTTGAGCCCAGTGGACCTCCCCGGTCACCAAACTGGAAATAAATAAATAAATAAATGATTATGCCTATGGGGAAGAGAGATGTGATAAAAATAAGGTGTATGGAGAGTTGTATGAAAGGTTGGACATTAAGGAAAGAGAAAAGGACCTGTACCGATTGCATAGGCAGCTGGGAAAGATGTGCAACAGGTCAGGGTGATAAAGGATAATGAGAGAAACATATTTATGAGGAGAGTGTATTGAACAGATGGAAAAAGAACTTTGATGGGCTGATGAATGAAAAGAATGTGAGAGAAAGAAGGTTGGATGATGTGGGGATAGTGAATCAGAAAGTGCAATGGATTAGCAAGGAGGAACTAAGGACAGCTAAGAAGAGGATGAAGAATGGAAAGGCTGTTGTTCCAGATGACAGAAAGGCTGTTGGTCCAGATGACATACCTCTGGAAGCATGGAGCTGTTTTAGGAGAGATGGCAGTTAAGTTTTTAACCAGAGAAAAGGCAGTGACGTTTTTAACCAGATTGTTTAATGAAATCTCAGAAAGTGGTTTAAAAGCCAGCATTTGCACTTGTTTCCCACCTTTCCATTAACTAGTCTAGTCCAGATACAGATTTGCTGTATCCAGGACAGTTTGTAAGCTTCTGAGCCACCCAAGCCTTTCTATGTTGGAGGGAAGCCTTCTAGCATATCAGTGTGAGTGGTAAGCACTAGGTAGCCTATCTACCACAAGAAGAGTGGTTTCTGGCCCAGAATACTTAGTTTATTTGCCGTTTGGGCAGTCTTTCCATCTCTTTCAACTTTCTGGTTTAAAAGCCTGAGTTTGTGCTTGTTTCCCACCTTTACTGTAACTAGTCTAGTCCAGTTACAGATTTGCTGTATCCAGGACTGTTTGCATGTTTCTGAGTGGTGCCAAAGTCTGCTCTTCAACTTTTCCCTTAGATCTGCTAGTTCTCTCCTCTACTGCACTTTTACTAGCTTATTAGTCTAGCACTTTACCAGACTACTTGTAGCAATTATTATAGCACACAAAAGTGCTACCAGCACTAAACGTTCTACAAGGAAACAGCTCCAGTACTTATTATTAATGGTCACCCCTCCAGGCATGTCTAAAGGTCACTTCCCCGTACTTTCTTCTATTAACCTGGTGAACTTAGGCATCCTGAGGCAATGTAGCAACTGCCTCATGTACACAGACAACCCTCTCCTCTTACCTCCCAACACTCAGACTTGTGAGAGATGCACTTATATATCCAAATTGGAAGCCAGACACTCTCCAGCCAAGACCGGAATAGCTGGTCAAGAAGAGAAGGTCAACACTTGCACCACACCACATGGAACACATAGCCCTCAAGAACACACATCAGCACTGCCTTCACATAAAAACACAAACCACACACCCACCTTCATGGAGGCTCTCAATAAAAATCTATCCAAACAGCAGAGACCTCCAAGGAAGAAACGTACTCGACCACCACAATACAACACTAATCATGAGACACATAACTCACCTAAACAGTGTGCCACTCAACCAAAGCCCCTAAGGCAAAACAGCATGCCCAACATGCTAGTCATAGGTGATTCGATAGTGAGGCACACTGATGTCTCACTCACTAGGTTGAATAAGGAGAAAGTAACAGTCAGCTGCCTGTCAGGTGCCAGGATCCACCACATAATGCATGCACTCAGGTCCCTCAACAACAGGTACAAATATGACTCTGTCATTGTACATGTGGGTGTGAATGACCTGAGATGTACCTCCCTGGACTACATGAAAAGAGACATGGAGGAGGTCTCAGATTATGTAGCCCAGGCGGGTATGACCCTAGCCCTGAGTAGCATCCTACCATCACCCAGAATGATACCACAGTACAAGCAGAAAACGATTTGATTTCAACAATTGGTTAAGTTTCTGGTGTCATTCTAAGGGGTTCTATTATTTGTCTGCCTGGGATGACATGACTGACAGACCTCAATGGCCTGCATCTGTCATCCCTGAGCTTCCAGATACTGGCCAAGGCTCTTGCCACTTAAATAGTGCCTTTTTTAGGCAGTGTTCAAAAGACCAAATTACCACTGTAACAGCTACAAACAAATGCAGTCTGAGAGTCAAGCTGCTCAGTGCTAGAAGTCTAAATTTCAAAATGCACTTAATCGAAGGACTTCTTAAAATGGAGTGCATCGACATTTGTGCTGTAACAGAGACTTGGCTCAAGGCAGCAGAAAGCACCCCTGCACTACCAGGCTATAACTCATTCCACAGCTTTCAGCCCCAGAACTTGGACCAAAGCTCTAAAGGTGGTGGTGTTTCCATATTCATAAAGGATGCACATACCTCTAGACTGGTAGCCCAACATAACGCATCAGAGATACTTCAGGTGCAGTTAACATTAGGTAAGACAGCGATTCAGGTTGTAGCCTGCTATAAGTCCCCAACCATGTCCCAAGACTCACACTTCACATTCCTAAGCACCCTGGAGAATATTAGGGTCCAACCTAACACTCTCATACTGGGCGACTTCAACTACCTCCATTAACTGGGAAAACTACTCATGTACCAATACACTTGCCCAATGTTTCCTGGAATTCATTAATTCCAATGCCCTAGACCAGGTCATTTTTACCCCCACTAGGGGTAGCAACATCCTTGACCTGGTCATTACTAACATGGGCAACCGTTGCTCTACACCAATAGTCAACTCCTCCCTTTTTAGATCTGACAACAAACTAATCACCTTGGAAATCCACATCCCTCCCACCCCCCACAAAGGTAACCACCATGAAAAACTTCTCCAAAGCTAACTGTAGGCTCCTAAAAATAGAGGTGGCTAACTTCACAGAACCCATGCAAATGGAGAATAGTTGCATGACCGCCGAATCATTCACCAATGCGCTGTATGAACACGTACACAAATGCATGAATCTCGCCATACCCAACAGAACCAAGATGCTCTCCTCCAAAAATAGGAAGCCAATTTGGTGGTCCTCTGCCATAAACAAACTCTACAACAGAAGGAGGAAACTGAAGCAGAATAAGGTGAAGTCCCAAGACTGGAAAAACTCCCTTATCAGCCTCAACAAAAAGTTGAGATCCCTCATCAAATCTTCTAAAGCTAGCTATGAAAACAGAATTGCAGCAGATAGTAAAGATAACCACAAGGCCTTCTATAGCTATGTAAAGAAACTCCATGGCAATTCCTAGATTTGCTCTGAGCTACTGCAGAATGGTACCTCCTATACCGAGCCAGCAGATATTGCCAGTATACTGGCCGACAGATTCAGTGCCAGCTTTACCCCTCTCTCCCCTCCTAAAGGACCTAGCATATTAACAGTAGATTGCCAGGCACCCAGTATTACTGCTACACAGGTTAAAACAACACTGTCCAAGGCCAAGAATACAGCTTCAGTGGGACCTGACAATATCCCTGGCTGTGTGCTACATGAACTACAGAGTAAACTGGCACCTCACCTGTGTGCCCTGTTCTATCACAGCCTCACCTCAGGCTTTGTCCCGACCGAATGGTGTACTGCTATAGTCATCCATCTCCAGAAAGGAGGAGTGACTACAGACCCTGGGAACTATCACCCCATTAGCCTAATGAGTCTGATATGCAAAGCTATGGAACGCATCATCATGGACCTAATAAACAAGGATATAGGGAATCTCCAAACTCTGGATCCCACACAGTTTGGTTTTGTGAAGGGTAGATCATGCCTGCTCAACTTGGTCAACTTCTTTGAGTCAGTCACCAGTGCTGTGGATGAAGGCAAAGTCATTCACACAGCTTACCTTGATCTGGCCAAAGCCTTTGATACCATTCCCCACTCAGGAATCATAGAAAACCTCCGTAAGCTAGGCATCAACCCTTAAATCAGTAGGTGGGTTGCAAACTGGCTCACAGATCGAACTCACAGTGTGAAAGTAGCTGACTCCAAGTCAGACTGTCGATCAGTCACGAGTGGAGTCCGACAGGGTTCATTCCTGGGTCCTCTCCAGCTTGGAATCTACTTCTCTGAAGTCCAGGCCAACACGAAGGGAATCTGGCTGACAAAGTTTGCATACGATTGCAAGTTGGGAGCTATTATTAATTCCCCAAGTGATGTTGACATCCTACAGAAAGGCCTCACTGAGACCAATGACTGGTGTCAGAACCATGGCCTTAAGCTCAATGCCAAAAAAATGTGTCGTCATTCCCTTTGGGAAAAACCCAGTTCCCATGAATTACCATATCGATGGTAGTCCACTGAACACAGAAGGTGTTATAAGAGATCTGGGAACACAGGTTGACAGCAACCTCTCTTTTGACCACCACATTGCCACTGTGGTCAGAAAGTCCTTCTATGTGGCACATTTCATTACTAAGGGTTTTGCATCCAGGAAGAAAGAGGTCATTGTCTCCCTCTACTCTTCCCTCATTAGGCCAATTATCGAGTACAATGCCCCATTTGGCATGTACCTCACTAGACAGCTGCAACAACTGGAGAGGCCGCAAAAGTAACTCACAAAGAGGATTCTATGCCTTAAACACTTGTCTTGTATGGACAGACTCAAAAATCTCCAGCTATTCTCTGTCTCATATCACCTACCTCTGCTTGACTTACAAAGCCATGCTTGACCCAGCTCTGTTAGAAATGCTACATCTAAAGAAATCCCAATCCCTCCACACCACAAGCTCCAGAGACCTCAACCTCATTCCCACAAATCAACAGAATGTACTGGAGGGACAGGTTCTTAACCCAGAGACTGCCCATGCTATGGAATAGACTTCCCATACATGTCAAACAGAGAACCTCACTGGCCCTCTTCAAGAGAAATCTTGATGAGTGTATGGGAAATAGAAAATTCACTTCGGGATAACTCCGGTGGCTCTACTTGACAGAGGCACTGGGAACTAAGGTCGGGTGGCATGATGCCAGGCTAATCCTATGTGCTAGGCTTCTACAGGCTCCAGGGGCATTAGCCTAGTACACACCTATAAACCTATGCCTGAGGAGTGGAGAAGACATGTTTTGGTACCCAGTTTTAAGAATAAGGGTGATGTGAAGAGCCATAGTAACTACAGAGGAATAAAACTGATCAGCCACAACATGAAGTTATGGGAAAGAGTAGTGGAAGCTAGGTTAACAAGGGAGGTGATGATTGGTGAGCAACAGTATGGTTTCATGCCAGCAAAGAGCACTACAGATGCAATGTTTGCTCTGAGAGTGTTGATAGAGAAGTATAGAGAAGGTCAGAAGGAGTTGCATTGTGTCTTTGTGACTTAGAGAAAGCATATGACAGGGTGCCTAAACAGGAGTTATGGTATTGTATAAGGAAGTCAGGAATGGCAGAGAAGTATGTAAGAATGGTACAGGATATATACGAGGGCAGTGTGGCAGTTGTGAGGTTTGTGGTAGGAGTGATTGATACATTTAAAGTGGAGGTGGGATTATACCAAGGATCAGCTCTCTGAGCCCATTGTTATTTGCAATGGTGATGGACAGGTTGATAGATGATATCAGACAGAAGCACCTGTGGAATATGATGTTTGGGGATGACACTGTGATCTGTAACGAGACTATGGAACAGGTTGAAGAGACCCTGGAGATGTGGTGATATGCTCTAGAGTGGAGAGAAATGAAGGTAAGCAAGACTAAGACAGAATATATGAGTGTGATTGAGAGGAAGGACAGAGGAATGGTGAGGATGCAAGGAGTAGAATTGGTGAAGGTGGATGAGTTTAAATGCTTGGGATCAACAGTTTAGAGTAATGGTGAGTGTGGAACAGCTGTGAAGAAGAGAGTACAGGCAGGGTGGAGTGGGTGGAGAAGAGGGTCAGGAATGATTTGTGACAGACGAGTACCAGTAAGAGTGAAAGGAAAGGTCTACAGGAGGGTAGTGAGACTAGCTATGTTATATGGGTTGGAGATGGTGACATTAACAAAAAGGCAGGAATCAGTGCTGGAGGTGGCAGAGTTAAAGATGCTAAGATTTGCATTGAGTGTGACGAGGATGAACAGAATTAGGAATCAGTATTATAGAGGGTTAGCTAAGGTTGGATGGTTTGAAGACAAAGCTAGATAGGCTAGATTGTGGATGTTTGGACATGTGCTGAGGAGGGATGCTGGGTATATTGAGAAGGTTTACTATGAGAACATTGAAGTGGATTTGGTTGAATCCATTTTAGATGAAGTCAGGAGGCTGAACAGCGACAGTGTTGAACCCAGCACTGTCAAAGTACAAATCTCACCCTTATCTTGACCCATGTTATAGCCCATTCTGAGGTTGAATTTGAAACGTATTTCGACAATGTCAGAATTCGACATTGTCACTTTTGTGGACGTGGGTCGATGATCCCATCATTCAACTGAGTCCACTTTGACATTACCATAGTAAACTTATTGGGAAAAGGATGCTAAGGACGGAGCTGCCAGGTAAGAGAAAAAGTGGAAGGCCTAAGATAAGGTTTATGGATGTGGTGAGAGAGGACATGCAGGTGGTTAAATAAATCAAAATTCCCAAAAAAAGGGCAACCAGCAAAGAATTCGAACCACAATACGATCACAACCTCAGATACAATGGCCACACACCAAGCCTTGGAGGAAACCTCTTTTATTTCACCGACTAAGCGCTTTCACCATGAAATGGCTTCATCAGAGTCAGTGCATTACAAAAATCATAATCAATTTATACTCAGTTAATAACATCATCAAATTGTTCAATTAACTAATTAATCCATTTAAAACAATACACCTCTAAAAAACCTTTTTAAGGTACTTGCAAAAAATCTTTTAACATTTTTTGTTGTTATCATAAAAAATAATAAATAATACATATTACCTAGTAACATTCTGTTTCCCAGCAATGTTAAACTCAATAAGTGTTAATATTTCTTAAAAATTCATTCTCTAATGTGTTTTTCTTTTTATGTGATTTAATCCATTATATTATATGAATTACACATTTTTACAATCATGTTGTTATTATATATATATATATTATATGATACTAGCCTTATGTTTCAAAACCGGTTTTATGGAAATGTAGTCGTTAATTCCAGGGTATCTAGTGGCATTTAATCTAAACTGCCACATAGTTTCCAATAATGCTATCCTATTTCCTACATCACCCTCTTGGTCTAACATTACTCTATCTATCACAAAAAATACAAACTTCTTAAATTCCTTACAGTTAGTACTATGAATGTAAAGTGCATTGTGGGAGTCCTTGTTTTTGATAGCTCTTAGATGTTCCATCATCCTATCTCGTAACCTACGGGTGGTCATACCTATGTAGAATGCCTCACAGGTAACGCATAGACTCACATATACTATGTTCTTTGTGTTGCAATTGCATTTCCCCGGGCAAGGCAAAGAATACCCCCACCCTTTGACACACACATAAGAGCCTTCTGCTATATACCTGCAGCTTCTATAATGACCACACTTAGACATTTTTGATATCTTACTTTTGTCCTCACTTTCCAAAATCCCTTTCAAGTTGTTCCCCTTACTGTAAACAATCCTTGGGTGGGTACCTAAGATGCCCTTAATGGCATCACTTAAACAGTACTCCCACATCCCTTGCAATGACTTAACTATTTCTTCACTTCTCTCATTAAATTTCAACACAAAACATGCTCCTAGTTTTTCCTTTTTCTGCCCTTCTTGGTTAATATCTAAAGTACCTTCCCCCCTTAGAATGGGTGAGTATGCTGAACTTCTCTGTTTGTAAACCTCCTTCTTCAATCTTACCAGCAATTCCAACGGGTAGCCCCTATCCATAAACATGCCAATCAACTTAAACATCTCCTGTTTAAATGTACTTTCCTCACTAACTAACCTGGACAACCGCACCATCTGTCCTTTTGCCACTCCTTTTCTCTGATGAAATGGGTGGCAACTTTTAAAATGCAAGAGAGAGTTGGAATAACTGTCCTTCCTATGTATAGAACTAGTTAAACCATCTTCTCCCTTGACAAGGGCTATGTCCAGGTAGTTGATATTATCCTTCTTCCACTGGAAGGTGAACTTCAAAAAACCAGTGGTTTGGTTTAAGTATTCAATGAACTCTTTGGCCTGGAGCTCATCCCCCTTCCATAAAATAAGCAAATCATCTAAGAACCTGTCGAAGAGGTTACAAAACAAGATGCAGAAAACAACCTGCATGGACAAACCCCACAGGGGGTGGGGGAGGGAAGAAAATTACGAGCATTTCTAACTGACTGTGACTTGTGTCAAGATTATGTTAAGTATGGGGAAACATGTTATGTTGTACCTTTGGCTAAGACGACCAGTGATTGTACGATGTTTTTTTCATGCATGCAAACATCCAACTGTTTGAGAACAGAAAGTGACACGGATGATGTAAATGGGGGGGTACATTTGATTACACAGGACAAACAAATTGAAGGTGAGAAACAAACTGAAACTGGCAAAACACCAGATGGTGAGGTTATGTTAAGGAAAAATGTGTTGGAGAAATTTGACTTGGTTGGTTTACTGTATGACAATTTGGAAGAGGAGTTTGAGTTAGTGAATGTTGTATCTGAAGTACCCACCCCTAATTTGCCTCACAATAACATCACAAGTAGTGAATCAAAGTTGACTTGTCAAGTATTACAGAAGAGTGACTATTTTATTTACAACTATACAGACAAGAGTATTGATGACACTTACTTTGAATTGTTCACGAAAGGCATTAATTTTGTACCCAATTTTAAGTTGGACATAGCGCAACTATTAGTCAATTTGAGATTGTTCACAAGAAAACTTAATTTAGAAATTTATTTTCATGAGAACCATAAGGGGGACAACAACATTGAAATTACTGGTTGTAAAACCCTTTCAAGGCGAAGTACGTTCATTCCCCCACCTTGTAGTGAGGTTTCGGCCCTTGAGAGGTTGTTGGATTTCGAGTTCAGGAGAATTTGTAAATCCAAACAACCATTGGTTGACAACTTAGGTGCACAGGAAAGGTTACTGTTAAAAGAGCTCCAAAGAACAGGTAGCATTAGGTGCATGAAACCGGACAAGGGGGGAGGAATGGTCTTGATGGACAAGGTGGATTATATTGCATGCATGATGTCCATCTTAGAAGACAATGAAACATACAAAAGGGTATCGAGGAACGAAATTAATATTGCTTACAGAAGAATTGAATTATTCTTGTGTGATGCCCTCTTTCAGGGAGCTATATCTGAAAGTGAGTATGACTACTTGATGGTTAAGAATGCAGTTCTACCCAGCATCTTTGGGATCCCCAAGGTCCACAAAGGTTTGTCCAACTTACAGTTTAGACCTATTGTAGCAGCCAAGGGTTCTAAGACGGAACCGCTGGCATCCTTTGTGGACTGTATGTGCAAAAAGGTGTTGGAGGAAGTGCCGCATGTGATTAGAGATTCTTGGCACTGCCTTGAAAGATTGAGAATTGTTAAGGAAGATTATAGGGATTACAGTTTTCTAACGGTTGATGTGGTCAACTTGTTTTCTACTATACCCCACAAGGAGGGTTTGGAAATGTTTCGTGAGAGTTTGGTAGTTAGTAGTAATTTGGACAAGGACCGGATTAATTTAATTTGTGAACTTATGGAAATTGTTCTTTTGAACAACTTCTTGAAATTTGAGGGTGAGATGTTTCAGCAATGTTCTGGGGTAGCCATGGGTGCCAGGTGCGCCCCAATCTTTGCGAACATGGTTCTCTTGGCTTGGGAGAGAACCTTTGTCTTTCCGACAAGATTCATGGAGAACATTATTTTATACAACAGGTTCTTAGATGATTTGCTTATTTTATGGAAGGGGGATGAGCTCCAGGCCAAAGAGTTCATTGAATACTTAAACCAAACCACTGGTTTTTTGAAGTTCACCTTCCAGTGGAAGAAGGATAATATCAACTACCTGGACATAGCCCTTGTCAAGGGAGAAGATGGTTTAACTAGTTCTATACATAGGAAGGACAGTTATTCCAACTCTCTCTTGCATTTTAAAAGTTGCCACCCATTTCATCAGAGAAAAGGAGTGGCAAAAGGACAGATGGTGCGGTTGTCCAGGTTAGTTAGTGAGGAAAGTACATTTAAACAGGAGATGTTTAAGTTGATTGGCATGTTTATGGATAGGGGCTACCCGTTGGAATTGCTGGTAAGATTGAAGAAGGAGGTTTACAAACAGAGAAGTTCAACATACTCACCCATTCTAAGGGGGGAAGGTACTTTAGATATTAACCAAGAAGGGCAGAAAAAGGAAAAACTAGGAGCATGTTTTGTGTTGAAATTTAATGAGAGAAGTGAAGAAATAGTTAAGTCATTGCAAGGGATGTGGGAGTACTGTTTAAGTGATGCCATTAAGGGCATCTTAGGTACCCACCCAAGGATTGTTTACAGTAAGGGGAACAACTTGAAAGGGATTTTTGAAAGTGAGGACAAAAGTAAGATATCAAAAATATCTAAGTGTGGTCATTGTAGAAGCTGCAGGTATATAGCAGAAGGCTCTTATGTGTGTGTCAAAGGGTGGGGGTATTCTTTGCCTTGCCCGGGGAAATGCAATTGCAACACAAAGAACATAGTATATGTGAGTCTATGCGTTACCTGTGAGGCATTCTACATAGGTATGACCACCCGTAGGTTACGAGATAGGATGATGGAACATCTAAGAGCTATCAAAAACAAGGACTCCCACAATGCACTTTACATTCATAGTACTAACTGTAAGGAATTTAAGAAGTTTGTATTTTTTGTGATAGATAGAGTAATGTTAGACCAAGAGGGTGATGTAGGAAATAGGGTAGCATTATTGGAAACTATGTGGCAGTTTAGATTAAATGCCACTAGATACCCTGGAATTAACGACTACATTTCCATAAAACCGGTTTTGAAACATAAGGCTAGTATCATATAATATATATATATATATAATAACAACATGATTGTAAAAATGTGTAATTCATATAATATAATGGATTAAATCACATAAAAAGAAAAACACATTAGAGAATGAATTTTTAAGAAATATTAACACTTATTGAGTTTAACATTGCTGGGAAACAGAATGTTACTAGGTAATATGTATTATTTATTATTTTTTATGATAACAACAAAAAATGTTAAAAGATTTTTTGCAAGTACCTTAAAAAGGTTTTTTAGAGGTGTATTGTTTTAAATGGATTAATTAGTTAATTGAACAATTTGATGATGTTATTAACTGAGTATAAATTGATTATGATTTTTGTAATGCACTGACTCTGATGAAGCCATTTCATGGTGAAAGCGCTTAGTCGGTGAAATAAAAGAGGTTTCCTCCAAGGCTTGGTGTGTGGCCATTGTATCTGAGGTTGTGATCGTACTGTGGTTCGAATTACATGCAGGTGGTTGATGTGACAGAGTAAGATGAGGAGGACAGGAAGAAATGGAAACATATGATCTGCATTGGCAACCCCTAATGGGAACAGCCAAAAGAAGAAGAACGGCTCCAAAATGATTACCCCAAAATGTCATACCCAGATTCTATCAGCTAAAAAGTGGTAACCATGCACAGCAATCAATTAGTTCAAATTACATAAACTACTAAATGTAAATTCAAACTGCAAAACTAAACAGATGCTCATTTTGTAAGTGTAGCTGCTCTTACCATGCACCCAGTGATCTTTGGGCTTATGCCTCAGAACACCCTCAGGTATGCAGTTATTTCTGTACCATGCACAGACTCTTATGCCATATTGCAGATATATATATATATATATATATATATATATATATATATATATATATATATATATACAACTTTTGGCACATATGCAGTGAGTATTGTAAGATGTCTTAGTTTCTTAAAAGATGACTACAAGCATAGAGCTGCCATCAGCTGTTCAACTTATCCTCTTATCTTGCAAGGAAGCTCTACTGTTTATCACCAAATAGGTGATCAGTGCTATGAATGTCAAACCTGAAAGATCACCAATGTCCTGCCATGGTGGCTAGACTTAGAAAACATTAAGGGAGGAAGTGTTAACATTTTCCTCACTTTCTCCCACTTATCTGAGTTTATGCAGTCTCAGAGTTGGTATATATTTATGGTTCAGGGGTATGGGGCTAACAGCCCTGCCTTAAGGTGTAGTGAGGGGGGTTGTCCCTTTAACATATGTGTTTTGCAACCTTAGGAATGTTGTTGTTTTGACTAGTGACCTCCCTAAGTTTTTAAATATTTTGAGCTCAAGTAATTGTCTATTAATTGAAATAGATACTATTATTCATGATGGACCCATCTTGCAAAAAAGTGTAAACTGGGCTAGTACTTAGTATCACAACAATGGGTTCATGCTCAGTGATACAAAATGTAACATAGTGCCCTTTGGGAAATAAGAAACACCTGCACCTATCACATAAAAGATGGCCCCTTAAAGTTGATGCAGAGATTTGGGCCCTAGACGCATTGATGGACAATGAACTCTGATATAACCACAATGTATTAATACCTTTTGTTAGGAAATTATTATACCTATCCCAGCTTAATATGAATGACATATTCCTCCAGATCCAAAGAAGTTTATGTATTTCTCTACTCACCTTTAATGTAGCCCATAATAGAATATACTGTCTCCTTTCTTCTGTACCTATCTAAACACATTATCCAACAAGAAAGACCACAACACTTCCCAACCATGAACATTTTAAGTATGAGCTCCTTAAGTTAAAATGACTGACTAAGAGCTCTGCCACTTTACTCAATAGGTTCATTACCTCTACTGATAATAACTGGGAACATACCATAGGTATTTTGAAATGCCCCAAGCATGGGTTAAAAACATTTAGTAGCTGCCTCTGTCCATTGGTAATACAGGAGGATTCCTGGGATAAATTTCCTATTTCCCACAATACATCTAATTTGTGGATCAGTTTGCATAGTGACGAGCTATGTTTTACATGCATGGGCAGCCTGTTTCAGAGCAATGACATCCTCTGTGTAATATACCTCATCCTCCAAACTATTCTGTTGATGTTGCAGAAAAGGCTTAGATCCGTGGACTAAGTACATCAGACACCATCTGACTTGTTGTTGTGTAGTAGATCTATCAGAATTGGGCAGAGGATGCCTTGTGTTGCATGTCACTGCTTAGCCATCCGCAATAGTCTAAGTAAAGTGGCAGTGCTCTTGGGTTGCCCATGTAGAGTAAATTGTTTAAGCTTAGCATCTGTTTAAACCAAGCATCCTTTTTGCAAGATCTCTGAGGGCATTCAGGCTGCTGTATGTGTCTGAACAGATACATGTCAAAGGAGGTGTTATATGCAAGAACTGGTCTTAAGAGAGTTAAGTAAAGAGAGACAATGACATCCTTGGACCTAGAAGTAATCCATGTGTTAGTGAGTTGTGCAACTCAGAAAGATTTCCTTACCACTGTGGACATATGTTGGTTGAAAGATAGGCTACTGTTCACATATGTTCTCAAATCCTGAACAAATTGGTCAACCCTTAGGTGTGTATTATCAATGTGGTAGCTCCTGGGATAGAAGAATTCACAGAGGATATGACCATACATTTTTGGCATTTAGCTTTAAACTGTGATTGCACCGATTCTTTGTTTGGGACAAACCTTACTGCAGGATGGCTAAGTCTTTTGGGGATTTGATAACTGCACCTAGAGTGCAGTCATCTCCAAACTTATCAGAGTCCTTTAGTATTGACTTTAACTTCCGAGAAGTAGATGTCAAGCAGGAGAGATTCCAGCACTGAGCCCTGGGGTCTCCACTGGTGTCTGGTCTTTTAGTGGAGATAACTTCCCCTATTTTGATCTTCTGCATTTTATCTGTTAGCCATTTGGTAATCCAGGAGGTGATGTAGGGCTTTATTTCTAGTGTATTAAGCTTTTTTTGCTATGCCTGAGTAGGGATAGGGTCAAACGCATTGGCTAGGTTGAGGTAGGAGGTGTGTATCATTTTTCCTTCATCCATTGCTTTGGTGACATTTTCAAAAAAGTCTACCAGACTGAGTAAGCATAACCTGCCTTTGATGAATCTTGAGATAGGTCCAGTTTTTGAAGGTGCACTATGTCCTTATTGATTAATTCCACAATTCTTTCCTTGGCTTTACATATGAGGCTGGTCACACTTATGGGACACTAATTGCCAGGTTCCATGGAAGCATACCTCTCAACTGTCCAGATTTTCACAGAATGTTCAGGTTTTTGCCTTATAATTGTTTCATGTTTCTCATAAAATTTGTGTTTTTCTGGCAATCACTGAAAATTTAAATAACTAAATAATGACATACATTTACATTTCAGACTTACTATCCCTCAGAAAATGCATGCTAATACAAATCTGCTATCCTGCAAACTTTCTTATATTCTAAGAGCAATATTTAAAACCTTTTCCTATTTTAGACCTTTTCTCACCATTATTTTAGACTTGGCTAAATTCCTTTCGCTATGAAGTTGGGTGGTATGCATAGGAAGTACTTCCTTATGCAGGGGAATAAAATCCATATGGGGGCTATGACTGAATAGCATTGTTAGGGGTGTGGCTAAATCTTACTTCATGTTTTTAATAT